>NC_031501.1:5297229-5327870 GCF_000237925.1 Schistosoma mansoni | reverse complement strand
GGCCAACTTGTCCTATTATGGGACTCCTCGGCAGTGCGCATCCACGAACCCGCTCTCGCGAGATTCGAACCCAGGACCTACCAGTCTCGAGCCGAAGCCCTTAACCGATAGACCACTAAGCTGGCATCCAATGGTGTTAATGTCTAACTTCAACTGGACGAAACGGCCGTCCAGTGTTTCCAGGTTTTCCATGGTGGTCTAGCTTCAATTGACTCATGCTTTCATCTATGAAAAATAAATATTGGTTTGTCAAAACAAAATTGTGGCTCAACGAAGAGTTGTATCAATAAAAGTGATGATAGTTATTACCCACAATGAATACAATATCACGGATATGTGAATGCGTATATTCAGTTATTCACTCTGAATCGTTAGTATGATAAAAAAGCTCGAATCCTACAGCTCAATTACATATGCCATTTATTCAAATCCCCTCAAAATCTAGCATTTTGAGCTGGTCATCATCCTTGTATGCAAAAATGCACTATTCCTGTCTACAACAGAGAGTTCTGCGGAGAATGTGGACTTTTATATATAACATCGCAAACTGTTCCTAGTTAAATAACTAATGAGAACTAGGAAGTATTAAGAGTACTAGTATAGGATGAAATAACTGTCCAAGGCTTTCAAGCTTCATACGGTTGTTTAACTAAGATCATTTCGTGATGTTACTTACTTGAAATAGTTTACTTCATTTATAAAATGTTACCACATAACATGATAACAGTTTTGTCAATTGTGTCACATATTCACTAGTTATTCGACTGATATTTAACCTAGAAGGATGTGCAATATACTGTTCAATTGAAACCTATTCAATACATAACATTTTTTTCTTTAGTTGTTTCATATTACCAGGCAATCTATGAAAGAATTTACAAACATATTTCTTCAAACTTCAGAATTTCATAAGCTTGATTTTTCAAGTGTTAAATGTTATGAAAGGGTAACATTTATTGGAAGTCACAGTATAAGAGACAAATTTTTCATACAACATTCTTTTTCTAAATACAGTATTCTCCATTTTAATAGTTAAGTTCATAAGTCAATTAAAACTAGACCACCATAGGAAACCTGGAAGCACTGGATGGCTGTTTTAACTTATTATGGGACTCCTCAGAAGTGCACATCCACAATCTCCACAAAAACTCCTTTCTGATAATGTTTCTTCATTTTGTTTGATTAATAATCCAAACGGATTGAATCGAAGTCAACTAGATATAATCTTGTTACAACAAAAGTCATTTATTTGGAATAACATTCTAACAGCAATATCATGTAAGAATATGACAATAGAAGTCAATGAAACAATAAAAGTTTTTGCTCAATATTAAAAATAATGAATATTACCTTAGATCGTATAAAATAAATAGCAGAAATAACTTTTTATGGTGTTCAGAATGTTTATGATTGGTAGTGGGGAAAAAGAAAACATTTTTGATTATGGTTGAGTAAAAACACTTTTTCATAGTTAAAATCATGAGTCAATTGAAGCTAGACCACCATGAAAAACCTGGAAGCACAGGACGGCCGTTCTGTCCTATTATGGGACTCCTCAGCAGTGCGCATCCACGATCCCGCACTCGCGAGATTCGAACCCAGGACCTACCAGTCTCTTTTGCCAAATGTATGAATAGGCGAAAACTTAGGGAATCTTAAAAACATTTTTCTGTTGTCGCCAAATCATGGATTCGAGAAGACAGATTGTTTGTTTTAGCTTACAGATATTAAAATCTCGTAGAATACTACAGTAGATTTATTAATTATATAAAATCTACGTGGAGTTTTGGATGCCGGCTCAATAGTCTAGAGGTTAAGCGCTGGCACGCGAGACTGATAGGTCCTGGGTTCGAATCTCGCGAGGCGGAACCGTGGATGCCCACTGCTGAGGAGCCCGGCGATAGGACGAAACAGCCGTCCAGTGCTTCCAGGTTTTCCATGGTGGTCTAGCTTCAATTCACTCATGATATCCACTATTAAAAAAAAGTAAGTTATGCATTTACTTCATTAATTTTTATATGTAAACGACAAATTAAATGTTGTGGCAATTTGTTTTAAGAATGTTACTGAAACATTAAATGAAAAATGAACTCCAATATGTAGCAATTCCTCATGAAATAGATAGAAAAATGACCGAATAAACTTTGAAAATGTTACAGATAACCTCAGACTGAAATCAGTTGCCATTCTATTTTCAATAAATTTTAACAAAATTTGAAAAATTCCCATATTGTGATTAAGAACAACATATATAAGCGAACAATATTGTTTTCGATTGGATCCTCATCAGGCTTAACTCTAATATACAGTAATATTTATATGCATATACAGAATTATTCAATCAATCAAGGCAGTTTATCAGTCAGTGATAACAGTGGAATAGATTACATAACTAAACATAATAAGTATAAAGTACAAATTGGTAGTGTGATGACAGATGTACTAGTTGTGATATGAATCAATGTTACATAATGGGAAATAGGTCAGTGATTAGGAAAATATAGACGCTGCAATAACATTCATAAAAATTATAAAATTACGTAATAAGAAGTGTTCAGATAATTGGACCGTGAAACGTATATTTGAAAAAAGAAATAGATAATTGGTAGGAGGAGGTGAAGAAAAAAATAAACAAAGAAAGAGTATGGAAAATAAAATTATTTATTAAGGCCAAGGGGGAGATAAGGGTGTTACAAATTTCTTATGAACACAAAAGCTTGGGTTGTTGGCTCGAATTCCTATACCTTCTGCTATGTGTCAGAGATGAGATCGAACCCCATAAGGAAAACTAGTAGGAATACGATAAATAACTTTAAATGACTTATTTCTGTCAACTATATGACCGCTATCGATCAAGTATGAAAGAACCGAGCTCTGTATTGCCTTGACAGTACCTTTTCCTAAACTCGAAGGGAGGTGTTTACTCAGGGAGTCACTTTAATGCTGTCAGAGAAGCACGAAATACACTTGTAGGATGGGAATCTCATGGATCCAGAGTTACCAAAACATCATTCAAAACAAAGGAGGGAATCACAATGAATGTTATCCAGTGTAATGCACCCATCAATAATAGCAACGACGACAATATAGATCAGTTTTATGAGAGGCTTCAATTAATCATAGCTAAGTGCTCAAAAAAGGACGTCACCATCTTGATGGGAAATCTAAATGCTAAAGTCGGAGTGGACAACACAGAATATGAAGATATAATTGGACGACATGGACTAGGAGAGTGAAATGAAAATAGGGAAAGATTTTTTTAAATATATGTGCATTCAACAAATATTTCCACACAAAGCAACATGGATCTCGCCGGACCACGCCACAGAGAACCGAATAGATCATATTTGTATCAACGAAAACTTCTGAAGGACAATTGAAGATGTGAGAAACAGAAGAGGACCTGACACGGCTTCAGACCGCCACCTGGTTGTAGTCAAGATAAAACTTCAACATGTCAGGAGGTTCTGGGTCGCAAGAAACATCATCACAAAGAATGGATCTCTATGGGAACCCTGGACAAGATTCAAGAAAGGAAGAACAAGAAGACAGTAATTAACAACAGTCAAACGCGAGCAGAGAAAGTCAAGGCGCAAGCTGAGTACGCTGAGGCAAACAAGCAAGTGAAGAAGAGCATTAAAGCCGATAAGCAGAAATACATGGGAGAACTAGCAACGACAGAGGAAAAAGCTGCAAGAGAAGGAAATATGAAACAACGATATGATACAATGAGGAAATGAGCAGGAAGATATGGTAAACCAGAGAGACCAGTCAAAAACAAAGAAGGAAAGACAATCATGGAGATTCAAAAAGAGAGGAAAAGATAGGCAGAATACTTCAAAGAACTGCTGAATAGACAAGCTCCATTAAATCCACCGGAGATCGAGGCAGCACACACTGACCTTCCAGTAGATGTCATCCCCACCAACTATCAAAGAAGTCAAGATGGCCATCAGACAAATCAAGAGCGGGAAAGTGGCAAGACCTGACAATATACCAGCTGAAGCACTGAAGTCAGACATTGGAGTAACTGCAAACATGCTTCACCTTCTGTTCAAGAAGATTTGGGAAGACGAGCAAGTGCCGACGGACTGGAAAGAAGGATACCTCATCAAGATACCAAAGAAAGGAAATCTGAGCAAATGTGAGAATTACAGAGGCATCACACTGTTATCAGTACCTGGAAAAGTTCTCAACAGAGTGTTGCTGAACCGGATGAAAGACTCAGTAGACACCCAACTTCGAGATCAACAGGCTGAATTCCGTAAGGATCGGTCGTGCACAGACCAGATTGCGACACTACGGATTATCGTTGAACATTCTGTTGAGTGGAACTCATCACTATACGTGAACTTCATTGATTATAAGAAGGCGTTTGACAGCATGGACCGGAGAACTTCATGGAAACTTCTTCGACACTATGGATTGAGTAGCTGAGAAGATCGTCAATATCATCCGGAACTCTAACGACGGACTACAGTGCAAAGTCGTGCATGGAGGACAGCTGACTGATGCATTTCCAGTAAGGACATGAGTCAGACAATTAAGGTGCTTATTCTGCTCTCTGCACCCTACTGCCATAATGAAACCCCAGTTAGTAGACAGCTAATATGTAATAAATCAGGAGTTCATAAATATAGATACAGTGAAATAGATAACTACCAGTGGTTTTATCAAAAGAAAATGAAACTTCTTTTAAATCATTTACCGGGTGAAGAACGACATTGTCGTCAGCTAGCCTCATAAAGATCCGTTTTCAAACAAGAGTGCAAAATTGATTTCTTCAATAGTTAGAGAATAGAATATCTACAAATGATTTTTACTTTAATACACTTACTAAGAATCCATAGTCTAGCAATAAGCTTATGAGTTTACAACAGAAAAGGGTTCTTATGAATCTTCATAGAACTCCAGTTAAATATTACTGAAGACAAAATAAATGATAGTATAGTCATACTCTTAAAGCTTAGTAAACTCAAAATCAGGAGGAAAAAAATAGATGTGGTTCGAATTACCCTTCTTCATGAATTCCAAAAAGTGCGTCATTGTTACACTGATTAATCCCTGAGTACCAAGTTATTTCATGTTTTCATAGTTCTTACCCTTGACAGAATTTCATCTACCGAACTACAATTTAGCAACTTGTCTAAGCAACTCAACATCACCAGCAGCACAGTCAGATTTTAAGTGATGGAGACATTCAACAGGGAACCCTGCTACCTGACAATCTTCAGCAAGACGTATCCACGATTTTGTGGGATCTAATGCACTAAGAAACACTATAATCCTGTTTGTTGTTATAATCTACAAAAACCTACAATTTCCCGACTTACTGTAAGATTTTACTGCTTCTATGTTCACTATTGTTAAAAGATTATTTAAAACCATTGTTTATACCTGTTACACCAATCAAACACATAAGTATATGGCATAGAGGAACATACATACGACGAGGTTTTACTGGAGCTATAAATAATGTATCAATTTTACTCTGTCTCATAAATTCAGTAGAGTTTTGCACACTGTGCTTTGAGTCACACTTTTGGTTTAAAAGTAAGTGTAACTGACCATCTGGTTGAATAAACTAGGTGAGCAGATTTAAACGTAGAACAGTAGATGAAATTTGAACACCTCCATAACAGTTTAAAAATCGAAATTCTTATTAATTATAAGGTTACATAACACATTAGTGTTTAAAGTTATGAGTATTGAATTAAAAGCTCTATTTCTATTTAGTCAAATATATTCAGAAGTACTGATCCCTGACCAAGTGGAAATTATTAATACTGAAATTGTAATTCTATTGTCTTAACATGATATACAGTCGTAAAAAGGGTCCATTATGTCTAAATTAAGCCATTAGGCCGTAATTTGCATTGAATCATTTTTTAGTTAGTTTTTGTTGACATGCCCTGGTACGGCCGAGAGTGGGGAGAGTCCGCTCTCCCTCTCCAAATGCTCTCTCATGGCCACGCGTATATAGTCTCTGTCAAGGAAGTCTTACTCACTGCCTTCTCGTGGCATTACTTTTGTTTACGAAATTGAGAGGACGAAAAGCGAATGTCCGGCGCTCTAACCGGGTTGGTGAACATGGAGGGTCCAATAGGGGAGTTGGAAAACCCTGATTTCAAACCAATGGTGCACATGGGCTCCAGTATCTTGAAGGAACAAATGATGTATGAATCAATGATTGGTCACGGGCTATCATGGAACTGTATCTCCTGACGTCGCTCCACTGCCTTGTGGATCAGATCTTTAGGTCAAAGGCTCCGGGTGTGGCCACCTAAGAAAACCACCTGCTTCAGTCTGGGCACCCAGGCAGTATCACAGCCCTCGCGCAAATGAAATGAGATTTGTGTGGCGCATATTTATCTGGTGCTTTTTTGTACTAATATTTATGTGTTTAAATAAGTAAATAAATTTTGTTGACATTCTGAATAATATCAAAGAAATTTCCGTTACTAATTACGTGGTTACAAAATGATTTTGTTAAGGTGACCGTTGAAAAACAGGCAGATTGAGCGTCTGTGTTTTTGATTGAATTCGTGACTACTCGACACTGCATATAGTCTATTTCAACCAGTGCCGGAGCTAATTTATTTTTATGTTTCATGACAAGTATGCTAACTCTATACTACTGAGCTAGTGTCAATGTTTTAAACTCCTAGTATTATCCAAGCATATATACTCTATATGTAAAACACTGGATACCAACCCATTAATGAGTAACAAGCTTGTCACGATACTTTACACTCCTCATTAACATCGTTAGTAAGCCGCGGTGTAAAACCTTATATATAAGCGGAACAGATGTTAAGTTCTTACTAGTTTCTCATAGTTACCAAGTTAGTTTACAATATAAACCATAAATATGGCACCATTTCAAAAATTCATAAATAAATAAATGATGATAAACGATAAATATCGTTTTTAACTTACAGTATATGATCAATTAATAATGATACTATATTATCAAAATTTCCATATATAAATGTACCCAATAATATAGGTGATACACGTTCAAATATAGATGGCATTATCATATAAAATCCAATTAATAATTTAGCTAACCATTTAGGAAAAATTCTACGAATTTCAATGGTAATCTCATTCTGCATTTTTTTTTGTTGCTTTTATTGATTAAAGAAAAATAATCTTTTTTTTTTCTAAATTTATTTCAGCTTCCCATCATCAGAATACCTTAATGCCATAGATACATAGGTAATTCGTGTTATGGAAATATTGAATAATGTATAATGTTAACCTCATTCATAACATAGAAATGATCATTAGTCAATTGAATTACATTATTTTTATAGATGGTTAAACAGATAAGTAAATATAAATAAATCCGTAACAAATAGACAAATAAATAATAGATAATTAAAACTAAAAGATAATCACTTGGTGGTGGTGTTTACTTGTATATAATCACTTACATAATCACTTACAAGAAGGAAAAAAATCACACATGCACAATAATAATCAATGTAATTTGTTTACGATTAAATAAACGAAAACCATAGACAAACAAATAAACAAACAAAACAAAACAAAACAAAGGAAAATCAATTTCCAAACACTCACCAAAATCAATATAAATGGAACAGATCTTTCTTAAGATTTTTATATATGGTTATGATTAATTATCATGGTGCAGTTTAGTTCATTTTTTTTTTCACTATTCACATTGCAATTTATTAGCTTAGTGATTATTTTTTTTTGTGTGGAAATGAATCTCTGTTTATGTAATCAGTTAAAAAATCATTTAGTATATATTGAACATTGTACTATTTGTTTTTTAAATGTTGATTTAAAATTAGAAAGTGTTATTGTTAACCAATGAGAATTTTTCTCTAGAGAGACAGAGAGAGAGAGAGAGGGAGGGAGTGAAAATTTATGTGCTCAATGTTTATTCAACGATTACAAATTCATTTGAATTTATAGATAAAACGTGTCGTTTATAAATATGACTAAATTTAAATAAATTTCTAACTCTTAATCAACAAATTGTGAACTGAAACCTTAATTCAATAACTTTAATCCTCGTACAATGAATTCCACTGAAAGTTTAATGAAATATTAATTATCAGAAGGGGTTTTGTGGACATTTAGTATGTTTCATAGTTGAAAGCATGAGTCAATTGAAGCTAGACCATATGCTAGATCATATGCTCACTAGTGACTTCGCGAAGTACATCCAGGAGCTCTAGTGAGAAGCAGTGACCAGTGGAGTGCAAACCACGTCTGTCGTGAGATAGGAACTCACTGATGACAATTGGTGAATGGTTGCTCAACTTTGTGGACCAGTTGAAGTTAGACATTAACATCGTTGGATACCAGCTCAGTGGTTTATCGGTTAAGGGCTCTGTCTCGAGACTGGTAGGTCTTGGGTTCGAATCTCGCGAGAGCGGGTTCGTGGATGCGCACTGCTGAGGAGTCCCACAATAGGAAGAAACGGCCGTCCAGTGTTTCCAGGTTTTCCGTGGTGGTCTAGCTTCAATTGACTCATGCTTTCAATTAATGAAATATGATTGTTCATGGAAATAAACGTTGTTCTAACTGAAAAGTAGATATTTGTTTTTATGTAAAGCACAAAATACAAAGATGCCATCACTGATCATAATTAATTGCTAATGTAATAAATAAAAAAAAAACAAATTTTGTTAAGAGGTGGGGGAAAAAAGTGAAATTTATTAAGAACAAACTGAGGTGTCAGATGATACGAAACACTTCTATAGACTGGGTAGTCAATTGAAGTCAAACTGTTTTGACCTTATCTATGCTACCGGAAGGAATTATTAACATTATTATTATTAATAATTGTTTTATTCAATATTATATTTTTGGTACAACATACAACACAAAATTTTCTCAACAAGTTTCCTTTATTAGCAAAGATGAACAGTGGCTAGCAGTGGAATCCAGTTTGAATCACATTTCGTCCTATTTGGGACTCGTCAGATGGATGTACTTGCATCTCGGATTTGGTGCTCACTCTGGGACTTGAACCCAGTATCTTTCGATTCAAACGTTATCCACTCAGCTACTGAGTCATGATAGCCACTTGCTTGTGCAATGGGGTGAAGTTTGAATTCACTTGATATTGTTTGTTTGGATCTTCCCATTGATTTTTTACATTTTTTATATTTTTCTTATTGCTTTATCGATCCTGACGATAAATATTGAAATTTTGTTGTGATATTGAACAATTTTCTTGTAAATTATTTAACCAGGATTCTTAAATTGTGATTACACCACAATTATAATACATGTTTAGACTTAATTGGAACTAAAGACAGTCACCTTGATGATAATAGTAATAGCCAGTTAGATGTTTGCACTTTAGGAAGTGGCATTTGAAAAATGTCTAAATGGCAGGATCAGGTAGCCTAGATATTCATGCAGGCTGACAGCTCAACCAGAAAGATGTGGTAATCATCTCTTCGCTTTAGTGAAAATGATTATGATGAAATAATTTCTATGTTGAATAACCATAACGATTTTTATTTTATTTATTTATTTATTTAAACACATAAATATTGGTACAAAAAAGCACCAGATAAATATGCGCCACACAAATCTCATTTGGTTTGTGTGAGGGCTGTGATACTGTCCAGGTGCCCAGACTGAAGCAGGTGGTTTTCTTAGGTGGCCACACCCGGAGCCTTTGACCTAAAGATCTGATCCACAAGGCAGTGGAGCGACGTCAGGAGATACAGTTCCATGGTAGCCCGTGACCAACGACTGATTCATACATCATTTGTTCCTTCAGGATACTGGAGCCCATGTGCACCATTGGTTTGAAATCAGGGTTTTCCAACTCCTCTATTGGACCCTCCATGTTCACCAACCCGGTTAGAGCGCCGGACATTCGCTTTTCGTCCTCTCAATTTCGTAAACAAAAGTAATGCCACGAGAAGGCAGTGAGTAGGACTTCCCTGTCAGAGGCTATATATTCGTGTGGCCATGAGAGAGCATTTGGAGAGGGAGAGCGAACTCTCCCCACTCTCGGCCGTACCAGGGCATTTGGGAGCAAAAATTACTATTTTATTATTATTATTTTAATTACTATCGATTAATTAAACTATCATCTATTAGTTAGTTACTGTTAAACACTTTACTCTTTCAGATGATAAGTAAACTGACTAAATCAAACAGTTCAGTACAGAAATGTTTAAAATTATTTCAACAGATCATAGAATGAAATTTACTAGGTATTGTTTGTTTGGATCTTCCCATTGATGTTTTCAGGACTGCAACTGATCAGTCTCTAATTGGCATATGCGCATACTGTGAGTATTGCCTTAGTATAGCCTAAATTCACAAGCATGGTAAGCAAAGATGGATAGTGGCTAGCAGTGGAATCGAGGACGCGCGTTTCGTCCTATTTTGGACTCGTCAGCTGGATGTACCTGCATCTCAGAGTTGATGTTCACTCTGGGACTCGAACCCACTTGGCCACTAAGATGATAGAACGTTTGCATAAAAGTGTGAAATTACAAGTTGGATTAAGAAAAAGTTTAAAAATTCTCAATTTTCTGTAATTTGACCATTTGCGAAGAAATCCATGTAAAAGAATGACTAGTTTATGTTGTTATGGACAACGTTTTACTTTCCAACATCTAATCAGTACTTCCGTATTCAGACCATAAAACAGTGAATAAAATTACCCTTCATTCTGGTAAACGGACAAAACAAAAGTATTCGATATTTACAAATAACTGTCTAAACCTTTAGTACTGATCAAGTCGTGATGGCACAACTAGTCTGAATGATTTGATATCTCCTTCAGTAATTGTTGATGTTATATAGTTGGAGGTACGCGGAGGGAAATCCCGCACTAAAATTTTATACTACTTGACAGTAATCAGTGGGTTATGCATTTAGCCTTGAGGAAGATGATAAAATATGGGAAGATTTAAGCTTTATCACGCTGATTCATATTTTGAGGCGTCACCACTAGACCATTCAAACCTAACGGAGGTTGTCTAGAGCCCAAATATTCCTATAGCATCTACTTAAAATATGAAGTTGAATAAAGAGTTCATGAATCTTGCATTAAAGACAAGCTCCTCTAAAAGTTCAACCACGTCTACTATGGCTTTTCCGGTAGTTCATAGTGCAGATGCAGGGTTTTCTGTCAAATACCTCTAACTCCCTGTCACCAGTATTATATGGTGGTTTTAGTATTGAATATTTGAGTGTAATCGGTAGCCCAACGTATATATCAAGCTTTTTGGAGATGATCAACAACACGTACTTAAACTCTAAACCTAAAATATATCATAAGTACATCATGAAATATAATAAATACTACTCGAGTCATTGAATTATTTCCAAATGTCGTAAAGTTACAACCAGTTAAAAGTGCTTCATTAATCTGCAGGTTAACAATAGAGATTGATATGTTGTAGAGAATGATAATGATTGGCTGCTTGTTTTGTTAGACATGTAGATAGTCTGACAGGCGTTAGATGAGTTATTTATTTTCCTATCCTTATTATTATTGATTGTTGAAATA
Source organism: Schistosoma mansoni (assembly GCF_000237925.1). Lineage (NCBI taxonomy): Eukaryota > Metazoa > Platyhelminthes > Trematoda > Strigeidida > Schistosomatidae > Schistosoma > Schistosoma mansoni. Next base: position 5,316,346 of record NC_031501.1, on the reverse strand, counting down.
TTGTGTAGGCTTGCTGTCGGTTTTTCGTTTGGAAACATATTTACATTTAAGCCAGGCTTATCAAGTGTTCTTGATCTGAGTTGTGTTGAAGTCCTGTGGAATAGACATTGGGAGGGAATCTAGTTTACATATTCGTCTATGGTAAATTAACGTCCCATTCGTGTAAACGTGGAAAACCGAAAGTTATAACAAGGATTTATAAAAGTTCAAATAGTATAATATTGATTACTTACGTACTTACGCCTGTTATCCCTTGTCGAGGAACATAGGCCACCCACCAGCATTTTCCATTCAACCCCATCCTGACCAATTCTTTCCAGTTCTTTCAAGTTTCTAATCATCCTTTTCATATCTGCTCCTATTTCCCGACGTAATGCGTTCTTAGACCTTCCTCTCTTTCACTTCCCTTCCGGATTCCAAGTTAGGACTTGCCTTGTGATGCACATTGGTAATTTCCACAATGTGTATCCTATCCACTTCCAACGTCTTTTCCTAATTTCGTCTGCAGCTGGATGCTGGTTTGTCCTCTCCCACAGCAGGCTACTGCTGATGATATCTGACCAAAGAATGTTGAGTATTTTGCGCAGATAACTGTTTATAAATACTTGTACCTTCTTGACGATGAATGTAGTACTTCTCTATGTTTCAGCTCCATACAGCAGGACTTTCTTGATGTTCGTATTGAAGATTCTCACTTTGAAATTAATTGGCAGTTGTTTCGAGTCCCATATGTTATTCAATTGTATAAATGCGGTCCTTGCTTTGACAATCCTCGCCTTTACATCTGCATCAGATACTCATTGTTCATCAATGATGCTTCCCAGGTACATGAATGTTTCCACATCTTCTAGAGTTTCGCCATCAAGTGTGATTGACTTGGCGTTCTCCGTCTTGTATTTGAGAACCTTGCTTTTTCCTTTGTGTATGTTGAGGCCTATTAATGCAGAGGTTGCTGCTACATTATTTGTCTTCGTCTGCATTTGTTGATGTGTATGGGATAGAAGGGCCTGGTCATCTGCGAAGTCCAAATCGTCTAACTGATTCTGAGTTGTCCATTGTATTCCGTGCTTCCTCTCAGAAGTCGAGGTCTTCATAATCCAGTCAATAACCAGAAGAAAGAGGAAGGAGGAGAGTAAACAGCCTTGATTATTTGTATTTTAATAACTTATTTTTTCATATTGTATATACAATTTTTGAAAGTACTTCAGTTGAATGTATAGTCAGAGATTTAAAATGAATTTTCTACAAATACATTCTATTGAGAAAATATTTAAAAAGTAATTTTTACAAAATATTCACTCATACCGGAACATTTACCAAAGTAAGATTATATCCATTGTGTTAACAATGAAAACTAAAGTACAGAATGTTATGTTTCATACGTTCCTTTCATTATGCATTTAAATTGTCTAATGTATGTTATAAAAGACTGTGTTCCATTAAAAGAATAAATAAATAATCACTATTCAAAAATGTTTTATCTTCAGAAAACGCTTTATCAGAAATGAATTAACAGAAGGGGGGTTTTGTGGAGATTTTATTAGTTTTATACTTGAAATCATGAGCCAATTGAAGCTAGACTACCGAGGAAAACCTGGAAGCGTTGGACAACCGTTTCGTCCTACTGTGGGACTACTCAGCAGTGTGTATGCACGATCCCACCTAGCGAGATTCCAACCCAGGACCTATCAGTCTCGCGCGCGAGCGCTTAACCTTTAGACCACTAAGCCAAAATGTTGTTCAAGTATAATTTTTGATAAAAAAACAATCTTCAAATTTCAGTCCAGTCACTTCTAAAATAATAAATTCTAACTTTCGAACAACTGAAATTGAAATATACTTGATAAACTGCCCCAGAGTGCATCATGTTTAGGATGATGATATTCTTTGAAGTCGACGAAGTCTTTGGTTCTGAGGGTTGATATCAGTTCATGATTGAATCGGTTTTTGAATGTTTGATATTAATCATTGAAATGTATTTATGACTTACTGATGACTTACAAAGAGAATAGTATTTATCAAGTTTCATCGAAAGTTTCTATCTTTTAGAATTATTGAAGTGTAAAATGGTAATGAATCATCTTAAGTTATAGGGAGTAATAAATTGGGAACCGTTGAGTTCCTACTGAGTGATTTACTGTCATCTGATTTACTTGCAATAATAAGGTTTAATTCTTGAGTATTACATCTCTTTCATTGAGTAAGAGCAACGGTACTAGGCAGACACGACTTCTCTAACATAAGTATTAACAGTTAAGGCTTAGCATAAATTTTCTTCAGGGATTTTACTGAACACCGTTTGATTCTGTAGTACAACAACATGACGAATACTTTGTTTAAATTAGGTTTTCGTACAAAGAAGACAAAAGAAGCACATTAGAAATCTAGACTGTGTTGGGAATAGAATCAGTTATCTACCGAAATAACACCCGAACAACTGAGCTGTAATAGTGAATATATAAATAACAAATTTTGTTTGGACTAAAATGTTTCTTCAAGGGGTAAAAAATTCTCTGTTTAAGAGTGCTTATTTAAAATTCTATGGTTTTTAGACACAATTACTACAATTTTTGGTTCTAAGTATGTAACTTTATAAACAGATTTTAAAAGTAGATAGGAGACGATAATTCAGCTATAGTGATCGCAGTTCCTCTTTATAAAGTTCTTTTAGAATCTTTAGTTTAACCAGTCAGTGGAAAAAACTACCTTCAAACTAAACTAATCGTGTTATAAACCATCACCAATGTCTTTCTTCAAGGTGGATTAGGTTGTGTCTGATAGAGTGAGAACATACTTCAGTGTTAGGTAGTTACTCTCCAGTGGGAACTTATGTCCGTCATTCTCTTTTACTAACTGATAAAAGTCTGAACGAGGAACGACTGTATTAACAAGGAAAATGTTGCTCTTAAGATAATCTACTCATACTCATTCAAAGTAGCCAAATACGTATATTCAAAGTTTCAAAAATCAAGACAAAATCTCTATAAAATTTCTAATATAAAATTCATTTTACTTATGGTACAATTAAAAATAAGTAAAAACTAACTATTTTCATATAAGTAGTGTGACCATGTATGGAAATGTTTCGATATATTCAGTCTCTGAATCTTTCAAAACAGAGTATTAAAGGTAGTCTTCGTTATTGCCTAACTGGATAAAGATAGTAACTTCCGAATTTCAGAGACTGTACTATAGCCGTTATTATATATAATAAAAATAGACTACTATCTGTTGTGACGAGCAAATGATGTATACCAGTCACAGTGTACAGTGATTCAATATTGTTGAATAATTCTGTAAAAATTCATAAGATTGGTATTATTAGAATCTATCACAGAAATTCACAACTAACAATGATATTTAGCAAACACCGAAATAGGACGTAAATCATACTAAGATTTTTACTGGGAAACAAGGCGCCTTAAAACAAAATCGAGGAAAGCTTATCTGTAGAATTTGTCAAGAGTTAAACATATGTAGTAGCTGTAAAATGTAACTGTGGAATTATTTAGCTATAAAAACCGTTGGGATGTAGATAGTTTTACGAAAAAAAGACCTTCATAGATTATTGTAAACAAGATTCTATTGACTTAATCGCAACTAAATGACTCACAAAAATCTTCCTCCCACTTCAGTCTCTTTGGGGTGAAGTAATTACCGAGTATTTGCTTCATTCAGCACTGTTTTGCCTGGACATGTCATTACCTTCAGAAACTTCGTGTCATAAAAATATTTAGTAAAATAATCGACTGAGCAAAAATAAACGTAATCCCGATTTTCACCGCAGCCAGTATATGCATTTAAGGAAGTGCACTGCTGAAGAATCACCAATTAGGGCAAACAAGAAGTTTAAACCATCTAGTTTTTTTATCGGTTTTCTAATTTATGTTGTCCTTTAAATTCATACATAATCTACATTACCCATTTATTTTCAAACCAGATGTAATCCACTTTGAAACAAAACCTGTCTATTACAAAACTAGTGAAGTTTCTTAAGTAAAGATGGATAGTGGCTAGCAGTAGAATCCAGGACGTGCATTTTGTCCTATTTGGGACTCGTCAGTTAGATGTACCTCCATTCTAGAGTGAACATCAATTCTACGATCAAGGTGCATCTAGCTGACGAGTCCTGAATAGGACAAAATATACGTCCTGGATTCCACTGCTAGTCACTATCCATCTTTGTTTAAGTGCTTGTGACTTCAGGCAAAATATCGAGGCAATCCGCATAGGATGCACAAGAGATTGATCAATTACAGTCCTAGAACAGCAATAGGAAGATACAGACAAACAACACCAAGGAATAAATTTAATTAATAAATATTCGATACTTAGTTACTATTTCATTCTATCAAATCTAATATATTCATTTAATTGTCATTATCAATATGACTTTAATTAGGTGTCATACATGGTGAATAGTTAGTTATGATTGATGTATTTATATTTATCCACATAACAACGGCATAATGTTCACATTTCAAAAATATACATAGAAACGAATGTTGTACAATTTGATTTTAGTTTTAAAAGGTGATCTTGAAGTGAAAAATTGATAAACAGAACACTGAAAAAAATTATTGACATTTTAATAATGATTGTTGTAAATGATAACAAAGTGAGGACAAAGAAATGTTCAACATTGAAATGAATATGAATTCTATTTAAAATTATAATAATTATAATATTAAATTTTAAACAAAATTCATTTTCAGTATAGGATTGTGGAGATTGATGAGTTGGAATAGAGATCATGAACTAATCAATGTTAGACCATCGTTGAAAATCTGGAACCACTGGATAGCCGTTTCGTACAAGTATGGGAGTCCTCAGTAGTTTATATCCACGGTCTTGCACATGGAACTAGGACACAGAACCTTCGGTCTTGCGCGCATACGCCTAATCTTTAGACCACTGAGCTAGGCGGTAATGTCTAACTTCGGTCAATCCACAATGACTCCCATACTAGGACGAAACGGCCATTTAGTGGTTCCAAGTTTCCAATAGTTGCGTAGCATTGATCACTTCATGATCTCAATTCAAAATGAACATTCATTTTACCAAATACAGATAAGATAAGCGTTTAAAATGATGATAAGTCAACCAACGTACAAAGAATGGATTATGGTGTTTTGATGACAGCCATTGGTGATTAGCTTGAATATTCAGTCAACTTTTGTTTCTTTTTACTGTTTGTTAATTATACCTTTAGATTTCTAATCCCATTCCTCACTACTTTGCTCATCTGTATGTCATACTACATTACTTACTGATATTCAATAGAACGCATAGTCGCCACTTAAGATAACCCCAACTTCGAGTTCAGTAGCCAACATTCAAGCTGAATATATCTCTTAAAATGATAGTATATGAATTCAGAATTACTTGTGAAATAAAATAAAATTCTTAATTTTGGAACCATTAACTTGAATAAATTTATACATTGAGATGGATAATTATCAAGCTGAATAAATCTAGATCACAAAAGTTGAGAGAAATAATGATGTAATTACAAATTAGAATAAATGCTTGACTAGATAACATATAAAGTGAATTCTAAACGATATACGTATAAGAACTTTTGACTAAATTTGATTGAATAGTTTCCCAGTATTTGGGCGCCGAATTGATGTGAGACATTAAGAAGGAAGAATGTATTTGTAAAATCGCAGAGAATGAATTTGAAGTAAATTCACCGTTTCGCCTGGCAATCTGGTCCAAGCTTTTTCAATGAAATATAATCAAATATCAAAATTATCGATAAAGGAGTACATTGTCCTCTAGTTAACTGTACACTAAGTAGGTCATCCAATCAATGTTAACAATGTTTAAAGTAGGTATTTGCTTTAATGTGTATAAGAACACATGGTGTGAAATGAAAAGTGTGTTAAGATAACAGATTGTGTGTATCTGAGTTGTGAGAAATTAAATGTAGTGATTGTAATGTTACATATGTTAATGAAACATCAACACAACTGAATATAAGGGTGAAGGAACACAAACTGTGCTTAAAGCACATTCCTAAATCCTAAGATGATATTTTAAAAAATCGAAAACAAATCAGCGATAGCATTAAAATTAATAGAATCGGGTAATGCAATTGATATTAATGACAAAAGAATCCTTCAAAAAGGTTTTAATTCTTACAAAGACTAACAGCCAAAGCCCTACACAAACGGACAAATCCAAATAGCATTAAAAGGAGAGATGGAATACAATTAGCTGTCTCATGGCAAGTAATAATCGTTAGGTAAACCTAAACTCCTTATACCATTTAATCTATCACTTATTATCTGAATATGTTAAACAATTAAATGGAACAATAAAAATAACAAAATTTTCATTATAAGCAATCATAGATGGTGACTAGCAGTGGAATCCAGGACACGCATTTCGTCAGCTGAGTGTACCCACATCTCAGAGTTGATGTTCACTCTGAGACGCGAACCCAGTACCGTTTCCTTCAAACGCTATCGAGTTACACACTTAGCTACTGAACCTTGATGGCCACTAGCTTGTGCAATGGGGTGAAGTATAAATTCACTTGGTATTGTTTACTTGAATCTTCTCATTGATGTTTAGGACTGTAATTGAACAGTCTATTATTGGAACATGTACATTCTGTGCGGATAACTTTGACATTGCTTTAAGTTACAAGGATTATAAGCAGAGATGGATGGTGGTTAGCATTTTATGCATGCTGTGGAATATTTGGTTCATGTCATGTATAAAAATTGTATGTTTTCTTAAAATTTCACCGATTGGGAGCAATATACAGTGAATAAAATTTATTCTCTCAGATCCACTTACGAATATACACAATCTGTTGTCTTACCACTTTTCATTTCTCACCAGGTGTCTCATACACGCTGCTAACTCTCCCCCTTCCCCTATCTTCTAGTGGTCGACGGGATTATGAAAAACTCCACATCTGAGAAGAAACACGGAATACAATGAACAGCTCGGAACCAATTAGACGATTTGGATTTTGCAGATAACCCGACCATTTTATCTCGTACACACGAACAAATGGAGGTGAAGACGACTAATGTAGCAGCAGCCTCTGCACCAATAAACCTCAACATACTCAAAGGAAAAAGCAAGATTCTCAAATACAGCACGCACGACACCAACCCAATCACACTTGATGCAGAAACTCTGGAAGATGTAGAAACATTCACATACCTGGGAAGCATCATTGATGAACAATGAATATCTGATGCAGATGTAAAGGCAAGGATTGGCAAAGCAAGGGCAGCATTTCTACACTTGAAGAACATATGGAACTCAAAACAACTGTCAACTAATTTCAAAGTGAGAATCTTCAATACGAACGTCAAAACAGTTCTACTATACGGAGTTGAAACGTGGAGAACTACTAAATCCATCGTCAAGAAGGTACAAGTATTTATAAACAGTTGTCTACGCACGATACTCAACATTCGCTGGCCGAATACCATCAGCAACAGTCTTCTGTGAGAGAGGACAAATGAGCTTCCAGTTGAAGAGGAAGTTAGGAAAAGACGTTTGAGGAGGATGAGACATACATTGAGGAAATCATCAAACTGCATCACAAAGCAAGCCCCAACTTAGAATCTTGAAAGGAAACGGAAAAGTGGAAGGCCAAAAAACACACTGCGTCGAGAATCGGAAGCAGATATGAAAAGCATGAATTTTAACTGGAAATAACTGAGGAGGATTGCCTAGGAGAGGGTTGGATGTAGAGAGCTGGTAGGCGGCTCATGCTCCTCGACAGGCGTATTTAAGTAAGTTTCATACACTTTAAGGTAAATACCTACTTTAAACATTTTTAACGTGATTGAATGACCTGTTTAGTATACAGTTTACCAGAGAACCATGTAATTATTTATTTGTATTTAATTCATCTCTGCCTATAATCCTTGTAACTTAAAGCAATGTCAAAGTTATCCACACAGAATGTACATGTTCCAATAATAGACTGTTCAATTACAGTCCTAAACATCAATGAGAAGATTCAAGTAAACAATACCAAGTGAATTTATACTTCACCCCATTGCACAAGCTAGTGGCCATCAAGGTTCAGTAGCTAAGTGTGTAACTCGATAGCGTTTGAAGGAAACGGTACTGGGTTCGCGTCTCAGAGTGAACATCAACTCTGAGATGTGGGTACACTCAGCTGACGAAATGCGTGTCCTGGATTCCACTGCTAGTCAGCACCCATCATCGCTTATAATTTTGATGTTTGATTATATTTCCTTGAAAAAACTCGAACCAGATTGCCAGGTGGAACATTGAATTTACTTCAAATGCATTCTGTGAGATTTTACAAATGCATTCTTCCTCTTTAATGTGCATAAATTCCTTGAAATTTGCAATTCCTTTGGATCAACGGTTTGGACTTATAACTGCAGAACACTATGAAAAGTATTTATTGACAATAAAATCTTTCTTTTGCATATTTGTGTATAAATGTAATCGGAATCTCTGAAGAGTGTCATCTGATGTTATTTTAAGAATCTTTATAAAATTAAAAAGCACTCGACTGATATACTATCATAAATAGAAAATAAGTGAGCTCTTCACGAAACTATATAAGTGAATTAAAATTGTGTATATTGACGAAGTAATAGCCTTAATTATCGATTATTCAACATTCTAGCTATTAGTAGAAAGAGAAAGTCTATGAAATGACCATTGTGAGTAAACAGAAAAAAAAACAAAAAACAATTATGCTAAAATTTATAAATCGATAATTAATAAGTACACTGATAACATTATATTCGTAATGATTAATATTCTATAATTTCATTAATATGGAACGGTTGATAAAACCATACTACTGTTATGTGGTCTACTTATATCCATATAAGTAGTATATGGTGATGGTCAAACATAGAACGTATTCTGGCAGAAGACCGATAAGGAAAAGACCGAAATGAAGCGCAATTGGTAGGAAAATGAACGAACAATTAAATTAAAGAAGATGAATTGATATTTACACAAGGAACAGTTAAGATTGAGACAATTAATTGTTATTTTGCAAATTAACCGTTCATTGTATAGTTATCAGAATTTAGTGAGATAGTCTGTAATTTATGCCTAAATACATTCGATTGTCCCCAGCCGTGTTCTTTTTCATTACACTACTACTTAAAATTCATGTATTTAAACAAACTACATTAATCATTGATTTTACTATGACAAATGTATATGCTGTTCCTTAATATTAAATTGTAATCTAACCATTAATATAAATGATTCAACTGCGTGTTATATTTAATCTGATACTAGATGATTGGAATGATCAGGATCTTGATTACTAAGTAACTGATATTCGTTAATAAAGTATATCTTCCATCATGAAAAAAATTATTCTTTTTGAGATGGTTGCTGAAATTAGATAATGAATCAAACACAATATCATAAAATACAATGTTCTTTCTTCATAAAACATGACATTTGCTAGTTTTATAAAGAACCTACTTGAATACCTGGGCTACTCGTTCCTTATTTACTTACTTACTTACGCCTGTTACACCTTCGTTGAGGAGCATAGGCCGTCTGGATATTTCAACAAGTTATCCGTTTTCTTGTTTGTTTTAACACATCATTATGCCTATTAGTCTCATAACCTATTCAGGTGAGTTTGTGAAAAGTTTAAGACATTTCACTGTACAACTTACAAAAAAGTTTAGTGAGAGACATCGTGGTTGCTGGCAATATACATCGAAAAGAATATACATTATTCAGATGTCAATTCCTGAACTGCTAACATCTAGCTTGCGACCACTCAATATTTATCTCAAGGATCGATCAAGAAATAAGAGAAGGTAACATGTTGAAATACTTTGTACTGGGAATTCTATATTGAACCAAAAATATAACGTTGAATAAAACTAATAACTAACAATATGAAGTGAATGGTAGTTTGAAATTAGAAACTTTTTTGTTTTCCCCTCTCTCTCTCCGTTTCCTAATAAACCAATCAGATCTCTAAAACCAGTAGTTTTTTGAAATGTATAAAAAGATAACTTCAAGAGAACCTATCAATATTGAAATCATCCAATTCAAACAATCTAGATCAGTATATATATATGTGGAGATGGATTGAAATTCGAAATACTTCAGGGTATCATAAGTTATTGGTGATTTACGAGAAACAATAAAATCAATATTCAACAAAATACTGATCTACTTAAACATTTTGTATTATAATGATAGTTAAAATTAACATATTTGAATACAAACGTCACAAGTTGATTACATATGTAAAAAAAAACATTTTGAAATTATTTAATAGTTCTAATAATGTAAATGAAACTTCTTTAAGCATTTCCACACTTGCCATAAACCAGTTCTATACTACTAAACCTGTGTAAAACCATTATTTCATGTGGATTTGAATTTAGAACTTTCAATGTCTTGAAGTAATCATGATTCTTATTCGGACTACTTGTGGTGTGGGTTACTTGTATCCATATAAGTAGAATATGGTGATGGTCAGGCATAGAATGTATTTTGGCAGAAGATTGATAAGGAGAGAACATAAACGAAGCGCAATCGGTATAAAAATTTATGAACAATGAAATCAAAGAAGAGGGACTGATATTTTCAGAAGGAACAGTTAAAATTGAGACAATTGATTGTTATTTTGCAAATTAACTGTTTACTGTATGGCTATCAGATTTTAGTGAGATAGTCTGTAATTTGTGCTTAAATTCATTCAATTGTCCACAATTGTGTTCTTGTTCACTACATACTGACTCGGAATTTACTGATATTTACATTTTTAACTAGACCCCATGACGTAATAAGCGGTGATCTCACTCATGATAATAAACTATGCAACCAAGAGCATTGTTGAATTTCAGTGTTTTTTTTTATAACTTGTAACGCATTCGAAAGAACTATACAAACTCAGTTACATTGAACTAGATGATAATAAAGACCTTGAAAATTTGGAAAATCATGTAAAAGTGAACATTTTAAAGGAAAAGGAACTCAAGAGATTAACATAATGTGATATTCAAAAAATAACACATTGTTCTATTGTTTAAAATCTTTGTAAAACCTAGAGAATAAAATTCATGTCAGAAAGATGTTTACTTAAATCTGATTACATAATAAGAGAATGAATGACTGAATAAAGTTACTAAACTTTTTATTGAAAAATACATGTTCTGATCCATGAAATAAGAAAAACCCAGCATTATTGATGACGTAAACATAGAAATTTAAGAAAATATCAAAATAGTTAAGTTTTGGAAAATATATATTATTTGATATTTGTATATATCTGTGTTTGTGTGGAATTTTTAATTATTTATTGTAATTCAGTAATCAGTTTCATATTCGTGTACTAAACTCTGAACCATTGTATTATAATACTGTCCATCTGTAAAAATAATGAAATAAGGAATGAAAAATAGAGTTCAGATGCGTTACTTAATTGAAGATAATCTACTGAGTTTTGTTAACTAATGATTAAAACTAGTGATCGATGGCAGGTTAGAACCCTGTTTCACTTATCAAAGTTCAAAGAGGTGAATATTATTGTTAGGCCTTCTACAAAATAGACGAGTAAATAACCCTAGATATATATAATCAATCTATTGATTCGTTTGTGAAACTAATCAAAACTTCAACCAATCATATAATTCATCTCTATTGAAATCTGATTATTCAAATAATCCATACAATTAATGATACTCCCTAATCAAATATCGTAACCAGAAATATTTCATATATTGATCTATACCACTAATATAGATATTCCAATTACAAAGATCATTTACATATTACAAGGTCTATCAATCGAATTCAAAACTTTTTCTTTTACCATAAATCAACAAAAGTAAACAATTTACAAATACAATCCATTATACAAATGGATAAGTTACCGATGTATATTTGAAACACTTCTTCGACTTTCTTGGTTTCTACGCATTATTCATTAGTAAATATATTCAAAAAATGTAATAAGATGGTATAAATGTAATTCTAATTTAATATTTATATGTAATTAACTAATATTCATCCACCCGTTAATATGGTTACCAGTTATGATTATTTGAAATCTCTTAGAATGAATACCATATAAAGTATTCCACTTTATATATATATATAGTTCAGTGTATTCATTGGTAAATTTTGTTCATATTTACTCATTGAAGGTTCAGTTTTTTTAAAAAAACTTAATATTAATTAATGTAATAATAATAATAATAATAATCTTGTCAATAAACTGTGTTTATAAGCATGGCAACAGTAATTATTACCAGTGGTTTAAGGTTTATTATTAAATTAGGTCATCATAAGGATATGTTATGACAATTTATAAGATTGTTGTCCAAATATGATTACTTGTCATGAGTATATTAGTTAAAAAAAAAAGAATATAGAAAACAAAAAAAGTAGAAATTCATATAGCCTATAATTTATACTACAAGATTATGAAGTATACTTTTTAAAAGACTACAAATACATTCATTTTTTGACTAAATGATTAATATTACTGACTTATAATGAAATAATTTACCTTAATCGATTAGTATAGTTGTTTGTTAAATGATAAAATTCGAATTCAAATCAATTGAAAGATGGATAATGGCTAGCAGTGGAATCCAGTTTGATGAGCGTTTCGTCCTATTTGGGACTCGTCAGCTGGATGTACTTGCATCTCAGAGTTGATGTTCACTCTGGGACTCAAACTCAGTACTGCTCGCTTCAAACGCCATCGCGTTATCCACTAAGATAATGAGTCGTGATAGCCACGTGCTTGTGCAATGGAGTGAAGGTTAAATTCACATATTGTTGTTTACTTGTACCTTCCCATTGCTATTTAGGACTGCAATTGATCAGTTTCTTATTGGCATATGGGCATCCTGTGCGGACTTCATGGATATTGTCTGAAGTCACAAGCATTATAAGCAAAGATGGACAGTGGCTAGCGATGGAACCCAAAACACGCTTTTCGTCCTAATTGGGACTCATCAGCTGGATGTACCTGCACAGTATGCACATATGCCAACAAAAGACTGATCAATTACAGTCCTTTATAACAATGGGAAGATACAAATGAACAACACCATATGAGATCAAATCAATTCATTTCAGTATTAATTCAGATGAAATGAGTTTTGTGAAGCTTGGTTAAATTTGTAAGTTGTATCAGTTAACCAATTATCTCAATTGGGTTACTTAATCTGCTATGAATAAAACCCATAACATTCTTATTCAATTTGTCTTTGTCATTATTTATGTTCACTAAATAAGATCTTTCAGTAGTTGGTTTTAAAAGAAGACACTTTGGTAGATATTTAACCTTGTTTTTTTTGGAAGTCAGCTAAATTTATTATTTACCGAGTCAACCAAAAACCAGACGATTTATACAGGATACTATTCAGAAGGTTGTCATGGATCCTTTTACTCTTGAACAATGAATCCCGATGAAAAAGCTAAATACTTTATTTATTGTTACTGACTGTATAATAATGTGAAAAAGAGAGGTCATGTAATCAGATTAGAAACAGATCGATTTCTCAACAAGAAATAAGATGAGTTTACTATCTCGTAAATTCTCATGCTTTTTACTATGTGCATAAATAACCGCTCTTGTCAATGAGTTCGTTGCATGTGAATATTTAAGAATTGGAATAAAGAACTGATCGTTAATAACTGTTCATTCATACCAATTGTATCTCAAGCGCAAGATTATATCCACCCATTTTCGGCTTCGATATCTATGATATGATATTGAGCTACTTGATCGAACTAATAATACATGTGTCCCGACGAACAGACTCAATATTCTGACTGCTGTATTCGCAGAATGCTTAACTGACTTGTACTTGATACAGAAACCTCAAATCCGACGACGCGTAGTGAGAAATCTAAGACTGGTGATAAGGATTTATTTGACCAGACTGATAGCTGCATACACAACTTTTTGTATGAATTATTTACTTTCAGATTAGTATAATTCGAACTGGATAGTACCAAACACCAATTAATAACTTACCACGTGAATGCATATTAGCAATACCACAGTGATTGATTTTAATATCGACTAAATTCTGCTCTTTTGATTTTGGAATATCACTAACGCTTGTTACCACACGTAGAAACGATTACCTCAAGCCCCAATCAGAATACGACTCAAAATTCATATGACATATATGAATTACAGGAACACAATACGACTTAAATGCAAAATCACAAAATATTTATCTAACCAGGACATTTACTTTAAAAGGTCTCAATAATGAGTTTGTAATTAATTGACAATAATTAGATTACAAAAAACAAACGGCATGATAATAGTTAATGAATCAATTGAGAACTTACAACTGAGAAAATATAAACCTCGCATACTAACTGAATATACATTCAAAAAAAATAATGATCTCACAAATGACATTTTTTAAAAGTTGTTTTGTCCTCATTCATTCTTCTCGTCGTAACAATTCAGATGGTATTTTCGAATAACTGACGTGAAATCTATTATTATTGAATGGAATCTAAACGCAAGGTAACTTATCATACTGGAAACTACTAACACATTTAATGATAAGACTTTGAACTTCACACACTGAATGAAATTCATAAGCAGATATTTATAAGCTTAGTTACTATGCAGATAAAATATTCTTAAATGATTCAAGCAGTCAGTAATCGGCTGATAAGTATGAAATTGGTATTTTAGGGACAAATGTTTTCATGTTTAAGTGCTAAACATAATTTATCGACTATATCATACCAAATAGATACAAAACTTTATGATGGATATTAAAACTTCAGAGGGATTATCAATTAACTTAATGAACAAAAATACACATCGAGGTATACGTCTGGTAGCTCATTGCCATGAACGTTGGAAGTAGTGATAATGTGTTGAACGCCTAAATCTATCCAACTTCTGGAGTGAATCATAAGTCCAAAATACATTAGTCTATTAGATAGAATTATATGAAAGTTTATTTTGTCTTCTCTTCAACTATTCACTTTAAATAGGTGAATCTAGATTATTACAGAAAAACCTGATTAATAATCACTTACAACCTGAAATTATTACTTAAAGACAAATTTAAGTAGTTGAACCCTAATCAGCTCATTTCAAATCATAAAGCAATTACGTATGTGTACTTTACATCAAGAGATGACTTTAGTTAGGTAACTATCGAAAACTAGGAAAGTCTGAACAACTTTACCAGATTAGTACAAGACTCATCAACAATCCATATCGGTAACTTTACCTATTATCGAACTCAGGATCTACAGGCCTGTTGGTGAGCTCCTAATCTTCAAACTACTAAGTATGGATAAACTAGACATTTTATTGATCAAAAAAAAATCAGAATTTGTGGTCCGATAGGATTCTGTACCTACAGCGATGCTGTTATCATCTGTGAAAACATTCGAAATGTCAGGACAGTAACATGTGGTTCCATCATGTAGAAAGTTTAATAAGATTGATTGATGATGACAGGTCTCTCCAATAATTATAACCTTGATGTTATCCCATAAAATGATCATATGTTTGTTCTCAAAAATAAATATACACTAGTACATCCATGTGTAACAACCTAATTTGCGCTCTCCCGGGTTTTTCACTCATTGGATTCAACCTAATATGTTGCACTGTAGCCAATAGTTTCAGTGACCGTGCATCACATAGAGGTAAATAGCTGGTAAATCTGAATCTAATTTCGGTTCTATGTAAGGACTATCAGGAGAATCTCAAAATCTTTGGAAAACTATGGGATCTTCATCAATTCTTATCAGTGTAATCTAATTTTTTTCTAACATATTAAAAAACACTGCACGCGATATAGGGGCTACATTGAAATGTAGCTTGGATGATTTGGCCGACCCTAAAGGCTAAATATTTATACACATACATCCGTAGAAAAGAGTTAACAGCCCCGTCAGTATTTCATAAAATTCATTTTCACGACTATCAGTGATCACAAAACTTAAGTCCATGACTACTTGCCTATTCCTTCGAACTACTTTATACATAATCAACCATCTGAGATGATTCTATAACACGTAAACGGAAACGGTAAGACAAATTTGGTCAAACAAAGGTCAAGTACGAAAATATATATCACAAGGTAAACATGATTTATTATTTAAAACACTAATTATAGAGATGTGTGAATTGTGTGGGTGATTTGTTAACCACTGGAGTTAAGATACGGCTATTAGGCCTAATTATACCCCTGCCAATGGGCTCAATCTCGTACGACGCAATTTTTAAAGTTCTGGGAAATCCTATACTAAGAAACATCATTCTTTGAGGATTTTCTGCCTAAAACCAATTTATGATGTCCTGAGTCGTCTTGGTATATACTGTTAATGCTCCCACAGTTGATATCTAAGACATCGCACATTGTATACAACTTATTTGATTCATGATGTCAGTTATTTGCTGTGAAAGATATAAAAAATGATCATGTGATCTAAATAACAACGCCAAAATAGCGTTGAAAACTAACGATTCCTATTTCTCTGGTTTTGTGATACCATTCCTGATAAATGAGTTGAACAAAATGTAGTCACTAACTTACAATTGCTTTCCATTCACATGAATATAAAACAGAAATTAATTGAACTGTCTTTTTCAAAGATTTGTACTAACAGTAATAACACCGTTGTGTTTTCCATAATTAGGTCAATAAATATTCCCAATTAGCCATGTTTCACTCCCAGCTTAGTGGGATGACTATACAGTCAAACAAGAGTAGTCACTGTAATCATGAAATATACTGAAGGAATTAACTGAGGTTAACAAAAACGGCAGAAGTACTAAGTAACATTGATATTGAACGAATGTTAAAATCACCTCATTGTCTTAAAAACACTTTCAGTCAATAACCAGTGTCTCTATCAATCAAAAGTATGAAAAACTGTCACAGTTTAGTATTTCAAAGAATATAATCAGTTCTCCAACACTTATTCTCAGTTCAACTTTCTAAATATTATACAAATATCATCACATAAACTCATTCATCTGAATGAGAATATACATTCCGATTGTAGATGTCCTTCTGAATTTTCCTCGAGCTTTTCATAGACAGTTCCATTGAATGAAATCATCACATACAAAATCTTTAATAATACAATTTGTGAAGCCTTCGAGAGATTGAGTCTTAGTAGTAGCGTGGTTGTCCTAATTTTGATACGAAGATATGTTACATCGAACGCATTATCTATATTAGTGTTGCTGATTTTCCAGCTCGTCTAACATTAATCCATGAGCCATGACTAAAGTAACCTTTCATAAGTTTACTATAAATCAAGTAAATTAAAATTGCCTGGTATGTGTTATGAACAACATACAAAGCAGACTGAAAGCATGCGCTAAATGTCATTCGATAAGCAGCATCTGATTTGCTGTCAATTTTATTGCCGATTTTTCCCAATAATTTAATACGTACTGAGCAACGAATAGAGTTATTTCTACTGAAATTCTCATGTGATGCAAAAAAAAACAATCATTCATAATTAAATGACGCAAAAAAAGTTAAAAATAGTTGTGTTGATTACAGTTGACTAGTCTCTGTACCAAACATTTACATCAGTCTCTAGGATCCATTGATCATTATGTTGTTGCTTCTGGCTAGACATTAGCATTCAAATAATTTTAAATTTCGTGATGAAGAAGCTGGAGTCAATTTATTCGTCTGAAATTCATTTCGAATTCCCATTGTTGATTCAAACTTTAATAAGCTTATCGAAAATTATTCGATATTGTGAGCAGTGAGCCTGTCGATTATCCGGTGTGTTTATTCCTAATGATCCAGGAGTCCTCATTGCTCTAAACGATTTCAAATCAACATGACTGCATATCTTCTATTATTGTATGATAAACAATATAAGTATGAAGTAACAATGGCAACCATTTACCTTTATGATAGTTTCAAATAAACTGATTACTGGATAGAATGTTAATAGTAAATATGTTTTTGTCACATCCCAATGAGTAGAAAATTGTATTTCTGACGTTTCGTGACTTATTTACTATGAAGAAGTGACCTATATTAGGCCACAAAACGTCAGAAATACAATTTTCTACTCATCGGGTTATAACAAAAATAAATTTATTAACTACGTTTTCACTGAAAGTTCTTCTCTTTCACAAAATATTCACTATTGCTTATCGTTAGAACTGTAATGATTTACAAAATGTCGAATAGTATGGTGTTATATCCCAACGAGAATGATGAACGATAACTTTTGAGAACCGTTTACGGATCAATACGATAAATATATTTTTGTTGTATCATTATTAAGTAGCTAAACTATGCATATTCACGTTCCTCTTATTATGAGCTTTATTTTGACCTATGGATTATTATTATACGACATACCGTTCATGAGTTGTGCCCAGTCTATTAATTGCAGTCTCCTTTATTCACAGCCA
Source organism: Schistosoma mansoni (assembly GCF_000237925.1). NCBI lineage: Eukaryota > Metazoa > Platyhelminthes > Trematoda > Strigeidida > Schistosomatidae > Schistosoma > Schistosoma mansoni. Next base: position 5,297,937 of record NC_031501.1, on the reverse strand, counting down.
TTTTTGACTAGATATTGTACAAATGTTGTTTTCCATTTTGTGGTGAGATGTAGTCTGTTTGGTCTGTATATAAACCCAGTATGTTTGAAATACATGATGCATATCACGGAGGCTGAGATCGGTATTCTGGACTTACCAGGACTGATAAGGACTCTAGACTGCTCGTACAGGTTTATGTGTCATTGGTCCGGTCGATAATTCACTGTTCTCTAATTGGCGTTATTATCACGTCATATATTGATAGGTACAACATATCGTTTATCTCAGGCTACATTTTACCAAACAGTTATCTTTGTTTCAACAGGGTCTACATATGATGACTATTGACAGTTTGTAAGTAATAACACAAGGATTTCTTTTTTTTGTATTTCTCAAAATTTATCACATTGTTAAAAAATTACTTCAAAACATTGTTTCGAATTCACTTAGTATTGTTTGTTTGAATCTTCCAATTGATGTTTAGGACTGCGATTCATCAGTCTCTTATTGGCATATGTGCATACTGTGTGTATTGCCTCGATATAGCCTAATTCACAAGCATGGTAAGCAAAGATGGATAGTGGCTAGGCAGGTGGAATCCAGGGACGCGCGGTTTCGTCCCTATGCCGGGTAACATCCAGGCTGGACGAGTTCCAAAATGACCTGGGATTCCAACTGCCTAGCCACTAATACCATGCTTTGCTTAATTGGTTTCCAAATTGTTTTCCC
>NC_031501.1:5295493-5297029 GCF_000237925.1 Schistosoma mansoni | reverse complement strand
ATTTTTTTAAGAGAAGTTGAAACTCTCAATTTATAAATAAATTATTTTAATTTTTTTTTATTTCAGTTTCTTAACTGTAGTTGAAAACATGAGTCAGTTGAAGCTAGACCACCAAGGAAAACCTTAAAGCACTGGACGGCCTTTTCGTCCTATTGTGGGACTCTTCAGCAGTGCGCATCCCTGACCTCACCTTGCCAGATTCAAACTCAGGACCCACCAGTGTCGCACCAGAGCACTTAACCGATAGACCACTGAGCTTCAACTGACTGCTGCTTTCAACTATGAAAATACTAAATCTCCACAAAAACTTCTTTAATCATCAAAATAGATTATATTTGTTTATCTATAAAAAGAAATATTGATACAAAAAATTTATTGTTGAATTCATTTACATTTTATGATTGTATACCTGGAAACTTATACTTTATGTAATACCATTACGTCATCTATTGAATTTCACTCTAACCCCCCCAAAAAACAAACCTTCTTTTCATGTTGTAAAACTATAAAATACCTTTGAGTTCTAATTGTATACATATATATGTATATATATATATAATAATTAAATTATATAAATGATATTTTATTAGAAAACTAATATGAGCTTTCAAAAAATGTGCTCAAAAACGCTATGATTATTGATTTTATAATTTTTTTTCTAAAGTTGACCAATCAATGATTCATTTGAATTTGATTGGTCAGTATAGATTTACTTATATTTATATTATCAATCATTTTAATGATACTTTCATATTTATTTCTAGTTATTGTTTTAGTGTAATTATTGAAATCAACTTTCAACTGGATTTATACTTTAAAATATTAATGTAATCTATACTCTTTTCATATCAGTTACGTAATTGGATACATTCATAACCAAGTTATTCTTTTAAGTAAGTTTACAATTATTGATTAAGTGTATCCATATCTACTTAGTAACAAGAATAATACTTCGTATATATATATATACCATACAGATATATTTGCTTTATGTTTATAATGTTGAAAAAGATGTTTGGTTCTTGATAAGTTCTGATTTCATTTTGTTATTGAAATATGGCTACTTTTTAATCAAAATGTTGAAAAACGTTTTAGCTTTGACTGATAAACTCTTGTATTACGACAAAATAAGATCTATAATATTAACCTTTATACAAAATATCCAGTCAAATAGTTATATATAAGTTAGTTAGTTATATATAAGTTATATATATATATATAATAGTTATATATATACATCTAAAAGTCTCTGAAGACACTGTTTAAGAGATCCAGGGTAATTCTTAGTTTTTATGAACTCATTTCGTTTAAATTAGAGCGAATGGTTTCACAGTATTTGAGCGCCGAGTTGATGTAAGACATTAAATAGGAAGAATATGTATTTGTAAAATCTCAGAGAATGAATTTGAAGTATATCCAACGTTTCGCCTGGCAATTTGGTCCAAGCTTTTTCAAGGAATTATAATCAAACAACAAAATTATCGAATATAAATAGATACATGGTACTTCGTTTCATTGTACACTAAATAGGTCATC
>NC_031501.1:5287172-5295276 GCF_000237925.1 Schistosoma mansoni | reverse complement strand
CTATTTAATGTCATTAATTTCTAGTTCAATAAAATTAAAATATCGAATTATGTTATTATTAGTTAAATATAATCTCCAACTAATCTCTATCTCTGTAGATTATATTCCCTATACATATTCAGTATTGTTTATAAAATTGTCGGATAAATGACAAATGACATGCGAGTTCTTTATCGACCTAATGAAGAGGTGATTTTCTATGTTGAGATTTAAATTCTATTAAATTGTTATCATTAGACATTTTTTATCACATGTTCCCATTAGGATTGTATTATTTGCAGAAAATACTGAACACATGGCGTGTGGTTTGCTTTTTTTATGTTTTCTTTCTCAAAATGTAATCAAGATACCCCCAGAATGATAATAATATTTATTATTCATGGTGTGTAGGTGTTCTGTCATATACGAAAAACATTTGTCATATTGAGAAAGAACTACAGAAGAAGAAAGCGCTTTCCAATTACTTCTGTATAGGGAGATATATATATTCTACAGGACTGAGATATCAGCTTTAAAGACTAAAAAAAGAAGATCTATACATATATAATCTTGAGTACACTTCTAATTTATCAGTTAATATACACTTCTACAATTATCCTGATTTATTTTTATCGAACCCTAATTTCCATGTTGTTTCACGTATAAGTAGTGATATAATTTCTACAAAATAATTTCAGTTAAATGTTAATGAAATAATTTTCGTCATAGTATTCAATGGTCGAATTCATATATATTTATTATAGTCTGAGTTACACGTATTATGTTGATGTCCAAAGATAATATTAGACCAGTCTATCTGAAGTTACTTGAGATGTAGAATCAATCATTTTATGACATAAGATTTGAAGTTTGAGAATTTAAACTACCAAACCAAATCATTTTATCAATGCTGAAATTGATCTTAAATAAAATCTTGGTGAATGTATCCTATTTAAAACTTAGTTTTTTTTAGTCAAACTGTACTGTATAATGTACTATCTGTATAGAACCTTGAGAAAAAATCAATATTGATAAAAATGTATGCACAAAATTTGAAAAAATCATAGCCGTGTAACGTGGTATTATGATTTTATTGTCAATCACTTAATTTGAAGGACATTTTATGTGCACCGGACTCATATGTTATTATTTTGTAAGGCTTAACTAATTAGGGACTATAATCGCTAACTTAAAATTAGAAGACTTACCCATTTAGGTATGTACATAATAATTTGTAATTCTTAGCTCATATATTAGTGGTTTGTATTCGACTACTAACAAAGTTGAATTTGATACTGAAGCCCAATAACTAATGGTTAAGTTCTTAAATTAGATCAGCAATTTAGTGACAGTTGATTAGATTTCCTGATCAGGTTACTATGAGGTGAAAATATACATCGTTTATTTTATAAGGTCACCATCGCATAGACGAAGAATAAAGATAATAAAAAGTTGGTAGATTTGCACTACAAGTTTAAACTATCAATATTTATAGTTTATTTCTATTACCGACTGATATCAAATATTGTATCACTGAAAACCTAGAAGTATTTGTCAAGACGGAGTGAACTAGTGACAATTTAATATTTTGTAAGCCATTCCATCCGAGTTATACAGAATAATACAATATATTTACCTGGTTTTCCTAACCTTTGAATTAATAGATTGAGTCACGAGTGAGAATTTTGTGTGGACTATTTAGATATCCGACATGTTATCGAAACATTAAGGTATCATCAAAGTTCTCTGGAAGTAGGATGTAGGCACATTTCCATCAGAATACTATTATATAGATAAACACTTTTGAACTTATTATAGCATATAGACTAACCGTCACTCGACTCATTATAAATGGGATCAGTTTGAAGAAAATGTAATAAATAGGAGTATTTGAATTAAAGTATAAGAATCCCAGAAATAACGCAATATAATGAAGAAGTACTAGATTAACACGAACCAATGTATTGTATTTGGAATACGAATTCAAGCAGTCATCAAATACTAATAAATCATTGGTTCACACAAAAAGATCACAATAAATCATGACAAGATTAGAAAAAAATTTGCTTCTTCTTAGTTTCAGACACATTCTACATATTACATTCAAAACTGATCTGCTTTAAAGAATTACTTCATTTCCAAACAATTCTTAACGTCAAAAGGGGTTTTTGTGGAGATTTAGTATTTTCATAGTTGAAAGCGTGAGTCAATTGAAGCTAGACCACCAGAGAAAACCTGGAAGCACTGGATGGCCGTTTCGTCCTATTGTGGGACTCCTCAGCAGTGCGCATCCATGACCTCGCCTCGCAAGGAGTCCCACAATAGGACGAAACGGCCGTCCAGTGCTTTCAGGTTTTCTCTGGTGGTCTAGCTTCAACTGACTGCTGCTTTCAACTATGAAAATTCTTAATGTATTAATACGTAAAGTTTATGATCTATGTAATCCGATAGTAGATTCATACATATAAATAGTTAATGAAATTGTAATATGACTAATAATAATATCAGTTTTAAACTGAATAGAAAATACCTAAATTATTGATGCAATAATAACCATTGTCATGTGCTCTTTTATGATGTATCTATGAAATTTACCTTTTTATTGAACTAGTTTCACTGAAAGATTCAATTTAAATATTTTCAGTTCATTGAATTGTAGCTTAATCTATCATAAATTGTTAATGTTTCATAACTAACTAAAGTATTAATATATAATCCTTTTACTAATAATAATGAGGTTAATCGAGTTAGATTAAACATATATATACCGATATATTTCAATGGTTTACTTGTTTAAACAGGTTGTTCAAGTAAACACTTCATAATATGACCTTTCAAAAATGAAGTAGACTTTAAACAAAAAATATATATTCAAATAATTTCTAGTGTTTACTGGAAGGAAGGGATAAAAGCACTTGTACTTCTGAAATCTTTCGAGGCCATTCAGTGAAAATATTCAAACTGTTCAATATCCAATTGCTTTCGCTGCCTTGTGATTACTGTCAAACAATATTGTATGGAACTTTTCATTGATACATTCATAAACAAACATTGAACTGTTGAAAAACATCGAATTATCGGAAAAAATCCAGAAGGCAGTTGTTTAGATAATGTAAATATTAATATTGATAAGAGTCTGTACAAAGTATGTGCAATTAAATATAAAGTCTGACAAAGTTAAGACACGAAAAATGGAGCATAACAAAAAAAATAGAATTTGTCATCACACCTAAAAGTTTACACAGACAGTAGGAATTGACCAAAGGATTTCATACCTGTCACAGCTATCTGATGATCACTAAAACAATACAAAACAGTCAGTCGACATGATAAAACCTTAAGACATTCAATGACATATGAAAAAAACTAATCAAATAAGAGTTTTTCTTCTACACATTCAAGTGAAACGGATAAGCCGACAACACCAAATTGTAAGTAGAGAAACGAGAAAAATCAACGGAAATCCCGCAACAAAAAATAACCTTCCATTCAAAGAGTTTAGGCAAGTTGGTAATTAAAATTAGGGAAGTCATTATATGTGAAAATTATATTTGAAATAATCTCAGCGATTGAAACGTCGGAATTATTTAAATTTCAACTGCTGAGATTATTTCAAATATAATTTTCACATATAATGACTTCTCTATACTCGGCGCCCAATTTTCGTCAAGCTATTTCTTCTAATCTTGACGAATATTCGTGCAAAATTAGTAGTTTCACAGTTTAATCAAGTAAACTGTCTTGACGACACCTTATTCACTAATGACTCAATATTTTGTTGATGAATTCTAAAGTATCATTCTTTGAAAATTATTGATGGGATTAACCTGATCTGTATAAAGTTTGCCCTTTTTACATTGAACAAATCAAATCCATATATCTTTGAAATTCGATTAGTTACAAAGATATATTTTCTATCCATTAATTAGTATATACAGTGAATACATCAGCCTTTATGGTGAAAACGTTCACTTCAAACTTTTAACAAATGAAACGAATTCGGCAGTATCAATGATGGTCGGTCTAGTGGGCTGCATTTGCGAAAGATTGATCTTAGTTGATGAACCTTCGAAAACTTGGGATTACTGGACAACCCTTTCGTTCCAGTATGTAACTCCTCAGTAGTTAATACTCACTACTTGCCAGGGGGTTGAAGTCACAATTAGTAACTACATCGTTTTCCTACTGATGACTAATTTTGAGAGGTGATTGCCAGAACTCTATTGAGACATCTAAGGGTGCCAGAGTAGGAAATTTGTCACCAATGACATTAAATAATCATTAAGCTATATAGCAAATTTATAGGAGTTGAAATTATCCCCTAAGACATCAGCCTAGTGGTTCTAACAATTAAGCGTTCACCACTAGATCTAAAGGTTCTGAGTTCAACCCCTGGCTACTTGCGATTATTTTCTTGATTGTTTTCGGGCACACGTTAATTAGAAATTATAATAGTATCATCAGTGTTTAAAACCCTTATACTCTGATTAGGAAGTCTAGTAAACCAACTGTGCGACTTGGTCAATAGCATTCGGTCGATACTACTGATCAGACAATACTTGCATTGATTATTAACGGGTGATTAGTACTGTCGTGAAATTTTCGGTTGTACAAAAGGGGATTCCTAACCTGAATATCACACTGGTAACTTGTCACACTATGTTGTTGAGTGATATAAGAAGTATCCGTTTATCTCAAGATTTTAGGTAACTCATTATCCTGAGCATTATCCAGCCTGAAACCCATTTTTTTACGAGGGCTTCTTATTGGCTTTAGAAATGACTAGTACTATCCGATTTTTACCCTAACAGACACCAAACTCAGAACCTTTAGATGACTAAGTTCCTATCCAGCGATCTAGTGCTCTTTGATCTCTCTATTCATTTCACTGAATCATGAAACTATCTTTATAGTTATGATTCAGTAATATAAGAATTCTATTATTAGTTTAACTATGATATTCTATTTGAAAACAAAGTACTTTAATGTACGTCAAGATTGATTTTTTTTTGTATATCAAACAGAAAAAATAACACAACACTAATCATTATAATAAACAACTACCATAATACACTATGGTTAATGCATTAAGGTAATACAATATTCTTTTCTTAAATAAAAACAATCTTAATTTTAAACAACAGTAATGCTGGTTTTTTTTTATTGCCAGTAAGAATAACTTCTGCTTATCATCTAAAATTGCGCAAACATACCTACATATGGTATGTTTAAGAATTCTTTCAAGTTTATATATATATAGACATAGATATATATATATATATATATATATATAGAGAGAGAGAGAGAGAGAGTAAGAAAGAAAGAAAAAAACAAAAGAAAGCAAAAGTGGGGATATTATACAAATCCATACTTTTTTTAGTTAATTAAACAATGCATGATGAACTACTGGCTGGGGTGAAACATCCTTGCCAGCATTCAAATTATTATTATAGTGTACGGTTTATAAATTTATTTTTAACCTACTGCTTATTATTACTGATGATTAAAAGGATGACAGTCTTAGATAATAATACAGTATGGAAAACCGAAAGCTGCTTCCTAAGATCAGTAGTTACTAAAAAATATCACTCTTGCTAAAGGACCAACATCAAAAGAGAATATAAATGACTATCTGAAAGAGCGATCTATCCCGTAAAATGACCCACCCATTAATAAACATGTCAGTATAAAGTTGTGGAGATTGCTAAATTTTGTTAAAATCATAAAACGATATATGTTACACCACTATTGAAAGCCTAGAAACACTAGACATACAATTCATCCTAGCTTGGAACTTTCCAGAAATGAGCATACACGACACTACTCGCAAATATTGAATAGATAACCTTCGGTCTCGCGTCCAAAAGCTTCATCTCCAGACCACTGAACCTGCATCCAGTGGTCTTAATGTCTGAATTCAGATGTCTAACTTCGACCGTGAGGCAACTACCCACCAAAGACAATGGAAGATGGTCGTGCATTTTTGTGAACTGATTGAAATTAGACATTATTATCGTTGGATGCCAGCTCAGGGATCTGGAAGTTTAAAGTCCACGCGCGAGATCGGATGTCGTCTGTTCAATGCCTGTGTGCGGAGTCATGCTGAGGAGTCCCATACCAGGGCGAAACGACAGTTCAGTGCATCCAGGTTTTCAGTGCTGGTTGAACTTAGATTGGTCTATGATTTCAGTGACATAAATAAATAATTTGTACAAAATTAACATGAATACGTCTCATGTAAAACACGAGGAATGTTAAATAACAAGCTTTTTAGCTGTTACTTACCTATTCACCAAATCTAATAAAAACAAGGTGTTCTATTTATTAGCTATTATTATCAATTTAGATGATGTTTTCTACCATATTAGTCTCTCTAGCTTCCAAAGTAATTATTTCAAAAAAATATTTATCAATTAGCCTCCTTTGTGTAGTATTAATGCCAATGCATCTGGATTTTAACTCTTAATTATGATGATTAAAACTATCATGACTAACCAAGTGTGTAAAAATAAGGAGAATCGAAATCTCTTATAATATTAGACTGGTTGTAGATAGTCAGCAGGAAATTCTGTACATGGACTTTCTGCCGCCTAACACTGGTCAGTAAGATGTGCTAAAAATTTTGGGAAAAATCTTTTTTTGTATGTGGGCTTTGAACTATGCATCATCTAATAGAACTAGAATATTCAAATGAATTGGTCACCGGATAGTAACCACTGTTATAACGCATCTAAAAAACACAGAATTGTCTTGGAAACCTATTTTATGAGATTGATTACAAAACTAAGGATGTATAACACCTGTTAAGAGTAAAACGATAAGAGCTGATGCAGTTTTAACTCCTTTTAATGAAACACTGATAAAATAATTCCCCTAGTTGATCATTCATTGGCTTATAGAAACCCTTTAACCAGTGTAGCGGAGTTGACTAATGAAATGAAGTGATGAAAGTGTAACCGTATCGATACCAAAAGGACATATACTTAAATATGTTGCTGATAGATAAATAATAATGGGAATAGATGCATTCGTCATCAGAAGCGAGAAGTATATTAATTTTCTTTAAACCTATTAAAGTTTACATAGCTAAATGATTCGAAGTCATGTAATTGAATTCTTCTGCTGGTCATTTTTCCATATTACGAAATAAATGCCTCTAAATGATCCTGAAGAATTCATTTCTCATGCAAAAGTCTAGCCCTTTTATTATGACTTATCATCGACTAAAAATTGCACATTCTTATTTCACTTGCTGTTTGATTGGTTGGAAATGGACAGACGTTAATTTTATTCACTGAACAAATGACTCTCAAGATGGTTTAAATCTGTAACAAAGACTGTTTTCAGTGTCAACTCACTTTATACAAAACACCAATTTTTAGTTGTGAGATACAAAAACACATCGGGAAAACATCTTGAGTATAAAAAACTATTTTATTTTAACTTCATGTTAGATGAGATCAGGCATTAGTTGAGTGTCACAGGGAATAATTAATGAAAAATACAGACACGAACCCAATGTAACTCCTCAAACGTGCATTGTTCAGATCAGCAAATCAGGACAAAATAGTTACCCCGTTTTCATTCTCGGTTTCCAATACTCATCAGCTTATTGATGTAAAGTCCTCTCAGGAATTAAAAATAGAAGTTCTCAACTTTAAAAATATTGACTATTTACAAATAATGAACACTTAAACACAAAATTCTGATTGATAGTGATATTGGAAACAAAAGATATTCAATTTGTTAATTAAATTGCTTTTTAACAATGATACCAGTTTTGTTTCATATTACATAATCCATTCAACATCATTTAAATTATTGTTGTTTTCATTCTATTAATCAGTAGTTATTCACACATAATATGAATCAACTAGTGAGAGATTAGATGAGTTAGTTTAGAAAAAGTGTTTTTTTTAATTACGTTACTACATGTACGTATGTATTAGAAAACAATTATTTATAGGACAAATATTTACTAGTCTGATATAGTTGAGATCATTAGTCAGTTGAAGCTAGACCACCATGAAAAGTCTGGAAGCACTGGACGGTCGTTTCGTCCTATTGTGGGACTCCTCAGCCGTGCGCGTCCACGATCCCGCCTCACGAGATTCGAACCCAGGAC
>NC_031501.1:5267536-5286972 GCF_000237925.1 Schistosoma mansoni | reverse complement strand
ATCCCGCCTCACGAGATTCGAACCCAGGACTCAGTGGTCCAGAGGTTAAGCGCTCGCGCACGAGACTGATAGGTCCTGGGTTCGAATCTCGTGAGGTGGGATCGTGAATTCACACTTCTGAGGAGTCCCACAATAGGACGCAACGGCCATCGAGTGCTTCCTGGTTTTTCATGGTGGTCTAGCTTCAATTGACTCATGATCTCAACTATTGAAATTAATATAATATCCACAAAACCCCTTCTGATATTAGTCTCATAGAGTTAGTTTTTCATCAAGATTCTAATCGAACCCACTTATTGTCTCGAGGATCTCAATGTTATAATTTGATTTGCATTTTAAATAGTGAATAATAATCTACATTGAAATAATGGGTAATTTAATTAATTTTTAATAAATGAAGTAAAATACATATCCAACAATTATTAGGACGTCATCAGGCTAAGAAACTCCTTGCTTTGGTTTTTAATAAACTGCATATGGTAAACCTTTTATCTGTTTGCTATACTTCGCTAATCTATAAGGTAAACATACTGTGAAAATTTATTGGGTTGGATAAAAACGATGAATCGAATATCAATCCTTGATAGTCATACTAAAGAGAACAACTAACAAATAGGAAAAGCCTTACTATTTACGTCCTCAAGGAAAGACATCTTATATGAGGGATTTTGTCAGAGAAATCTAGGACACGCACTCTGTCTTATTTGGGATTCATCAGCTAGATATATTTACATCTCACTCTTGCCGGTCATACCGACACGTAAGCCCAGCACCTTTCGCTTCAAACACCCAAAGGATTATTCACTAAGCTAATTAGTTCAGATATCCACTAACTCATGTAACGAGATGAATTTAACTATTTGTAAGTGCTTCGATCTTTAACAATGTTACGGACTCTAATTAATCAATCTCTTCTAGTATAAGGGGCAACCTGAACGGATTACTTCTATATAAGCACTTAGTCAGAACTAAACTAGCAGTGAAGTCCGGTGCTGAATGCCATGATATTCCGCTCAAGCTACACATACATCAATAGAAACTGATCAATTAAAATCCTTAGCATTAACAATGAGAAAACTTAAAAATTAACAAATTTTGTTAGTATACTTTAAGTTATTTGACAAAAATTATCAAACGTAAAAGTGGCAGTTTAAACTAATTACGATGTAACTGAACAATTAAAAAGTGTACTGTTGTAAGCTTAAACACGCTGAGTTGATATTCGTTACGACAATTAATCAATGTCACATGGTCTTTCCTATGAAGGTCAATAGGCTTCAAACTTAATCAGCAGATAATCAAAAATGTTTTAAAATATCACATAACCTTAATTATATTCATCAAACTGAGATTATATTCAAAACAATATGGATTTCTATTCACGGTACATTTCTCTTTGCTCGAATTTCCTCGAAATTTTCATAGACAGTTCCACTGAATGAAACCATCACATACGACATCTTCATTATTACAATCTGTGAATTATTGGAGAGATCGAGTCTTAATATAACAGTGGTTGTCCTAATTTTGATACGAAGATATGTTACATGGAACTCGTTATTTGTATTAGCTTTCTTGCGTAACCAGAATACCAATTTATATTTCTTGATTCCCAATGGTTTATTCCTACATTGTAATTTAACCATCAAAATACCCACTTCAAATCTTTAACCTGGTTTCGTGTAAAACAACTAGAATCAATTAGTAATAACCTGTATTAGTTTAATAAGTTCATAATGAATACAATGAAATTTCAAACTGATGTGTGGTAAAAATCATCTCACAAAGATTTTTTATCATTACTCACCTAAGTGAAATACTGTCGCCAGATTGATAGGGTTGCTATGGGTAGTTCTTTATGAGCATTATAATCTGACGTGTTTATGAGATATGTCGAAAATCTAGCTCAAGTTCTAATAGAAAATATGTGCTCTTATAAGAGATATGTGGATGACATCTCAGCTATCTGTGATAATACAGAGGATACAATTCGTTTATCGAGTAAACTAAACAATCTCTAAAACCGCATGAGTGTTTTATGTGAAGAGGAAAAGAACACATAGCTACCTTTTTTAGGTATACATCATATATCTATTGAATTCATTCATTTTGAATAAATCATAATTTATGCGGAATTCAGTTTAGCAAAATTGTAATTAAGCTACATATAAATTACCGTCAAATTGTGATTAAGTAGTTCCACCACGTAAATTACCAATGAAGACAGCCAAAAGTTGGTTGAAATCAAAACATCATTTGAAAGAATAAACTAATATTATCAGCTTCGAAAGACACAAAAGATTTCTAATAAGTGCTATATAATACATCAAGTTCTTCATAAACAACACTGTTACTTCACTATCTTTTAGGAGGATTTAAGGATAAAATATTGAAATTAGACGAAGGTAACCGTATTTAAAAAAATCATATGTAATACTCGATATGTTAACGATCATTACAATAATCGAATGTGAACATGTTGAGATCCAAATGATAACTAAGATAAGTTCCAGAGTCTTCACAAGATTTCAGGGACTTTATAAATGAATTGACAATGCCATTGAAAACAGGACATAAAATATACCCATTTTAAGGAAACCACGTTCCTATAAATTATTTTTTATTGTATGGAAAAAAATATTGATATCTGAAACCGTTTCGTATTTATTAATTACCAAGTAATGAGGTCGTTATTTTTTTTCTAATCTACGTCTATCTCAAATATCACCAAGAATAACCACGTTTACTTATCCGAATAATAATCTGTTATAATTTTCTAAGACAAAGAATTAAATGCACGATTCGGTAAATCAGTTATGTTTATTCTTTTTAATACCTAATCTTTGGTGATTTGATTAGTTGAACACTGTAATGATTTAAAACAAGACTGATATGCTAGTATTGTGACCTCAGCTAAATGCTTTATACTACTATCTGCTACTTAGTACAATGAAACGAGACTGTTATACTGGTGCAATTAATAGGGCAAGTGTGTTGAAGGAGGCTAATTTATTCGCCAATCACTGACTTAATTACATCTACCATAGTAATCATAAATTACAAATCACTTTAAAAGTTTTGGTCATTAAATAAATTTAAAAGTGAATTTAACTAGATGTTAATCAATAATTTAATGTATGTATATAATTCATACAATCAATAAACAAATAATCAATCTGTCAATTCGATCAAATTACATCTTCACTGAACTTACATCCAATTATGATTGAATATTTTCACAATAGTTTGACCTTGAATGTATTGGAGACACTCTATGGGAAATTGTATTTGTAAAACTCTAACTGATTGAAATTAAAAAGAACTTCTACTATTCTGTTGGCAGTTCGAACTAAGCTTATTTAAAGAAATAGTAAACCATGGAAACTTTCCAAAGTAAATAGAAATCATGAAATAACGGTTTACTAAATGTCTCGACGTTCATCTGGGAATTTATTTAAGTGTGAATATGTGTCGTTTGACTTCAAAAGTATCCGGCTAAATTGCGATTTGTTCACAATATAAATAGTAATTAATGTGAATGAAATCTGTGTAAACTGAGTATAGTTCTGAGATTGATTGGATCTATATTCAAAGTACGATAGTTCGATATTTACTTGTCTTTTCTCATCGCTTGCATCAAGTAATATACGTTGGTGATATGCTAGAAATTCTGGAAAACATATTTTTCAAGCGTTTATTTATTCCCACAGATTTCCCTGTTTTGGAATTGTTTACACTCATTTATTGTGTCTATCAACTACATGTACTACGCATCTTTACAAAATCTTTATAAACTATCATGAATTCAATTACTGAGATACTCAAGAAATATTACTATGTTAGTTCGTACACAGTTCTCCTCTACTATCTTTTTAACAAACGATAGCTGATTATCATACACCAAATATAGATTATGTTATTAAACTTGATACCACGGGGACAAGACGGATTGCAGATATTTACAGATGATTATTAATGGTAGCTAATCTCTGCTTGTAAACACCTTGAACACATTTTCCTCATATTCACAAAGTGCCTATAAAATTAGGATTTTTTTGTGATACTTTAGATTACGTGCTGACAAGTTACTACTTCAATTAGACGTGTGGTTTTGAATAAAGCAAGTTTTATTATATCAGTGCATGTCATCATTGCATTGACTGCGTGTTTTAAATTACAAATGTTACAAATTCCGCATTGATTTTCTTTTAGTTATTGTTATATTATAGCCCTTATGTTTTACACACTAATGTGATTATATCGAAAATTTTTGTCAATATGTACTACCAGAGACTGTTTTATTATCGTTCTATTTGTAAAGTTTCAGACAAACCATCGCCTACTCAAACTAGTACCATAATTAGTAACATTATCGCCATAATGACAGAGGAGATACATTACAATAATAAAATCCATGCTTCAAGACAACCTATCATTTAAGAAAAAGTGGATGAGAAAGAATCATATTTCAGCTAAACTTCTAAAATAGTAAATTTGCAAGAAATAAGAGTAACTGATCTTTGGAAAATAATGTAATGTTTTTGAAAACTTGGGTCAGATCATTTCGTAGAGGATTATAGAACAATGATGTATTTATTTATTTAAAAAAAAGATGACATGATAACATGAACATTGAATACATAGGGACAGTTAATTACTTACATTACGAACACATCAGTAATTATACTTGTTTAGATCATTGCTTCCATCGTTGCTTCATAATAAACTTCCTAACATATTTGACCGAAATTTCATGCCAATCGGTTCTCAGGTATTGTCCACACAATTTAATAAGTGATTAATTAAATCATCTAATAAATTTTCATCGCTCTTACTTAGTCTAATCCAAATGACTGTAATTGTTTCTTGAAAAACTACTCCTTAAAATAATAATCAATGTTTAGAAAATGGATAGATCGTGAAGATAAGTTAGTCAGTCAGCTACAATGTAGGACCAATTACACATATGTATCGGTCCAAGTTGCCATACCTTATTAGCACAACAAGATGAACACCGAATTCATAGAAGTAGTTAATTTAATGGTGGTAATATATAAAAGAATGATTGTATATAAGGATATAGTACAGGAAGAAAGAAAGATATGAAGCAATTTTAATTTCATGGTAATCACCTATGCCATTGTGATCGATTCTGAGCCCTGTCACACAGTCTCCAACCATTGGTTATGATAGCCACGCGGACTCCAACCAAGTAGTCTACATCTACCAACATGGCTCAGACTAGAAATTAGTGATTTCAAGGACTGATGCCACGTTTTTGACTTGATATCTTGTTCACCTAACTGATAATACAAGACTTAGTGGTTTATAAAGCAATATAAACTTTCTTTTGACGAAAAATATCATCGTTTTACTTTATAAATTTTTTTTCAGAATAGTTAACTACATCAACAAAGAATTTTAATGGCCAATATTGATATGACCTGGCCTACAACAACAGTTACTGTATCTAATGAAAAAACAGTATTTGGTCAACGTAATGGTATAACGGAGAAATCGTCCAGTGATAATATACAGAAATCAATCTATTCATCTATTCAAAATGATATTGAAAACTTAAACTTAAATTATTTGAATGAAGATGAACGTCAAAAAGTTTTATGCGTAGTCAAGAAAGACTTCGAAGTACGGGCTAAAGAACGAGAAAGATTGAAGTAAGCATTTATTCAACAACTTTATATCTTTTATTACTACTGCAAACTATTTGTTAGTTACCAACAATCTGTAAAAATCTGCATAATTATGAACTGATCCACATTTCCACAACTTAAAACAATAAATCATCAGAGAGTGTAAGCAAGAGGAATTATCACAATGTAAATGATTAAATGGGTCAAATTTATTAATTTGATTTTATTAAATCAATAATAAGGTGTGAATAATCAAAATAAATGAGCAAAATCGATTTACAATCTGCATAGAATAATTAAATTTTCAACATTTCAAAAAGGTTCTGAAAAAGACTGAATGGTGGTTCATCCTTGTATGGGACTCCTTAATAGTGCAGATCCACAACTCTGGGGTTGAGAATCGAACTCAAAACCTTTGTTTTTGTCAGCAAACATCTAACCTCCAGACCGCTGAGTCGGAATTCATGGTATACATTGTTTAACTCCAACCAATCCACGATGCTACATAGCTGTTTTACATTGTCTTTTATGGTCGTCTAACGTAAATTGGCTCGCTATTTGAATAAAATTCAACAATTTCCCCAACCCCTTACTGACAGTTAACAATTTTATTCTACTTTACAATCAATCCTGAATTCACATGCTATAACCTTCAACGATGTATTTAGTCTAAAACTTGGCAACTTCTTGGATTATTAATTTGGTTACACAATTGTAGAACTTAAAGAGAATTCATTAGAAAGAATATTCTCCATTCATACATAAGTGTTAATAGCTTGACAAAATAAGGTAGAAAACATCTACGCATCTTCGTGCTCATTTTTTGAGCTACCATCAGCTGCAGTAAAATGAAAGTAGGATCACATTTCCTTATGATAAAAGCCGCCAATGTATAATGTGAACTGAAATTATCCATATCGGCTAAAAAAAGATCAATTAATTAAATAATTGGTAATCATTAATACTTTAATAGTAATCGCGAAACTGGTATAGGCCACTTTTGACCTCCAAATGATGCCAATGTTTAGTCAATCAAAATGTAAATGATATATTTTATTACGTAACATCACTGAAATGTTTAAGGATAGAATTAGGAATTAGGTTTAGGATTTAAGGTTAGGAGTTAAGAGTAATAGTTAGGAATAGAGTGGATTAATGCTTCGCAGCCATATACATGTATACGTAGAGAAATGGTTCTTTGACTTTAAACAACAAGAACCTCAAAGTTAACTTTAAAACTTGTTAAATCATGGTCTACATTCTTTAGTTTTCATATATTTACTACTTTTTGTAGTCTCATCAACAAGTTTTGCTAGGTTTTAATAAGTTCTTAATAAAATATAAGTTGCTACTTTGAATTTCATACAAAAATCCAATAACCACTATCTTAAATCTTATTAGTTCGTCACTAGGATTTACGTCCGTTATTGTGACATGTACTCTGACAGACTGTAATACGCAGTGAGTTTACAACACTAACAGGATCACGTAGATTTACTGACACTTTTTAATGATTCGTTGGAAACAGTCGGAATGTTTGTGTATCTAGTGATTTATGTTGGCCTGGTGTGATTGTGTAACAAGTTATATCAAACTGCTTACTTCAAAAGCTAGATCTAAGCTATTCTGGTTGTAAAAACCCCATTGGTATAACCAACCCTTCTCTATATTGGTAAAATTTACACTCTTTAAGCTGAGTATCTTCATTATCTTCTTGTGTACGACACCGAGTTGATGTTCGCAAGACTGTAGAAAAGAAGATATTATTATCATTTTAAATCAGTGCATTTGGTTCATCTGCAACACTCCATGCTTTTTGTTTAAATTACTTCCATACAAGGAATTAAATACTGATCCAAAAGCAAGATGAATAAAGATAAATGATCATTTTATGACGCCAAACCTTGTATTAAGAGGTAATTGTATAGTATTAGCAACTGCTAAAGTACTTGACTTCAGACAGTTGTAGGCTCAAACTTCAGAACAGGTACTTAAATATTTGATGCGGATACACAATATTTCATTTCTGTAACTTACTTATTTCTTAACAAACTCTTCTTCACTGGAGATCCAACATCTATAAGGATTTCTCTAAAAATGGCACCAGTCTCACAAATCCACAAAAATTTAAAAAATAATATGATCATAGTAATAAGAATCGCAATCAGTACTCCTTTTCTTGGCGTTTCTTTTACTGGTTTAACAATACGCTTTCCATTAGTATATGGAACTGAGTTTTTGATTGATTGATTGGAGAGGGCTACAACTAACAGGATAAGGAGCCAAAACGAACAAATTCACCATATATGTCATGATGCTCTCGTTCAACAACTTATGAAATGATGACTTAATTTTCAGAATTACATACTGTTTATCTTACGAGTGATTACCAACTACCAGACGGAAAGTCTATCTCAATACAAGATACATCAACCTGAACTCGGTAAATTTATAACATTGATTGTTTATTGATTATAGAAGATTGTTACATTTCACAATTTTACTACATTTCTATTTCATTAATTTGTTTTATACATTTTTTTAAAAAATTATCAACTTAGCCGATTTCGTTCGAGTATTTTAAGACGAGATAGAGAATTGGCTGCTAAACATTTAACTTCACTTACTGAAAGTACATCATGTTTATTATGTGGACGTCCATTTATACTTTTAATTAATCCTAAACGTATATGTTACAATTGTAAACGTGAAATATGTCGAAATTGTTCAGAATCTATAAATCAATACAATGAATTCTTTTGTAGAATGTGTTTAAAAGAAAAGTAAGTTACATTTTCTTTTAAAAGTAGTCTAGTATCTATATGGATGTTAATGATAAACTGTAGAATTGCTAGAGAAGAACATTTTATAGTTCAAATTCATTTAGTATTGTTTGTTTGAATATTCCCATCGATGTGTTAGGACTGAAACTGGTCAGTCTCTAATTGGCATATGTGCATGCTGTGCGTACTGCTTCGATAAAGCCTAAATTCACAAGCATTGTAAGTAAAGATGGATAGTGGCTAGCAGTGGAATCTAGGACGCGCGTTTCGTCCCATTTGGGACTCGTCAGCTGGATGTACCTACAGTACTCTTCGCTGCAAACACCATCGCGTTATCCATTCGGCCACTGAGTCCTGTTAGCTACTTCCTTGTGCAATGGAGTGAAGTTGAAATTTATTTAGTATTGTTTGTTTGAATCTTCCCATTGATGTTTTTAGGACTGCAACTGGTTAGTCTCTAAATAGGACGAAACGCGCGTCCTGGATTCCACTGCTAGCCACTATCCATCTTTGCTTACAATTTTATAGTCTATTTATTCCAGTTTAAAAAACTATTCTCCTCTTTTATAGTCAGTTTTATGATGCTCAATAAGATACAATTAGTGTCATATAAAGATCAGTTGTATGTAACTACTATAATATCATCCAGTATGTTTTATAATTGACAATGTTAGTTCTTCCTTGATTATGATGTTCTCAACTGGAGTCACATATAAATACATCAGCCAAATACGTTCCATTAATCGTATTAAAGTTTTAATCAATGAAAACTTATGTATAACTTAAGAAATGTCTAGATCTTTTCAGTTTCTTGAAAAATTTAGTTAGTCAACAAAGAATATTTGTAAAACAGGCTTTGAAAAACTTAAGCTTACTATCTAAATTAAATAATTTTACTCTCCTTGAGTAACTGTTCTTTGGACAAACAAATAATAGCTGGAGATAACAAAGAACTTCTGTTTTAACGATGATATCAGCATAATAGCTTTTCAATAATGATTAATTCAACTCTGAAACATAAAAAATCAATCACATAGTTGATTAATCTAACTGAATACCTAATTCGAAAAGTTACAAACTATCTTATATAATTTATCATTTGTTTTATACCGGTAATTGTTTGATGGAACTCCTTACGTGCAACCGTATTTTGGACTTTGATTTGCACAAGGCTTATGAGTATGTCAAAGGTGATTGACTACCAAACTGATTCCCGACCCATGATCAATTTCAATCCACTGGACTAACATATATGTTTACTATCATCACCATTACAGGGCAAAGAATAGAGAGAAAGGACAGTTAGAATGGAATTTGAAAATTTTTTAAAAATGTATTAAGTATACTACATAAGCAAGAACCTTTAATCATTCAGCATCTCAATATTGCACTCGATATTAAGTCGCTTAGATTAGTGGTCACCTTGGAACTGGACCGAGAGAATTCAGTTAGCAATTAACAAGACACTGATCAATACTGAACAACGGTTTTTTAGTGTTTATTAATCTTTGGAGCCTTATTCAAATGGTTACAATGTGACCTTGGAATATGCACTAAAATGTGCCTGTTATATAACGTTGGAAGGAAGTAGTTTTCGTGAACCAACTTGAATTCTTTCGTTTTTAATTAAACTGTTTTTAAAAATGAGTAATTATTTCACATATTTTTAAAATGTTTACAGTCCAATAGTTAAAGTTCTCGAATTCTTTAACTGACAATTTCTCTCTCGTTCTAACCGGTTTCATAACCAAATTTATGTAGTTACCAAGGGATTCCAACAGCGATTTCATGAGCTTATGTCCATAAAAACTTCGAACCCTGTTTAGTCACTCACATAGACACACTAAATGTAATCTATTCATTGTCAGGTTGACGAGGTTCAACTATTAAAATGTTTTTTGTTTTAATTTGGTAGGAAATGTCTTCTTCATGTATGCTGAGAAGGCACATTTATAGTCAGGTATATAAAAATGCACCAAAGGAGCAACACGTTCATAAAGACAATAATTCAGAATCATACATTTTCATTTAAATTTGTTGTGTAACACATATTAGTGGGATTATGGTTAAGAACTGTGTATCTGAGTTTTAGACGACGAACAACAACTACCTCCTATAACGATATTCCTGTTCCTTCTAGACAATCAATATATCAGCATACCTTCTTTGAATTTTCATTAACTCTGTAAATAATATACTTGATTAGAACCTGGAAATCTATGGTAATTAAATAATCACATCACATATTTTTGAGAGTTGAAAATTATTCCTTTCTTTCTGTGCTTGATGAAAAGCATTCTCAATAATATGATCATATGAGCGATCATTGGGCTTGAAATTAACTCCCACTGTCAGTTGGTAAAGTGAACAACTGGGTCAAATTGTTTCAATCAATAGGTAGGTAACAAGCTCAGTTATAAGTATCCATTACCTATAATCTAGAAACAAGTTGGTAATAAGCATTAAACAAACATTCTAAGAGGTGCTTTCAGGTATTTAAATGAATTTAGTTTTTTTTTGTCACTGGTTGGAAAATTATTATTTCGCTCATTGATAAGTGAATAAAGTTTAAACTGCATTTACTAATTTATCAATCTAAGTATCAAACATTAGTCAGTGGAAATGTGGTCATAATTCAAAGAATAAAGTGATTGGCTAGTTACCAACTAGCAATAGCTGACGAACATCATAACTTATTGCCAATCAAGTTGACATCATTCTCACAAAATATACAAATTCTATTCTCGCTCTCTGTAAACGTCATTCTTGTTAGATATTATCCATTGAGGAAGGAGATAACAAAAGTGAATAAACTTAAGTTATTTGTTTATACTTACACCGATGGATCAGCTGGAAATTATACCATCATTGCATCGATAACAAAATTATTTCAATGTTTATTAATCATTACTAATTTTTATTAATTCTGTATTATCCTCCTTTAACTCGGATCTAAGTAACCTAATCCACTATTTAACTTACAGGGACTAAAAACAGTTACTAACCCAATTTATCTTCAGTGTTCAATATGGTTTTTCTACTGACTTTACATAAGTGAATAATTTCTACTTTTATCGTATTCAGAAACTATCGTGCAATGACATGTAATTGGTTTTACGAAACAGTAATTCAACGATTCAGAGAATTCGGAAGTACAGCTGTTGCTAAAAGTTTATTTGGATCAAGGTTTAAACGTAAGTTTAGCATAAAGTTTAATGGAAAAAAATTAATTTGAAGCTTTCTCAGTATTGTTACTTTTCGAAAATATCACGATTAGTAATGCTCCATAACATTTCCAGCCAGATGTCACTGCATACCACGAGACTTTAAAGTTTTTAGCATAGTAGAATGTTGAAAAAGAGCTATAAGCGACTTATCCAAGACATTGGATCATCCGACTAGATCACTGATTGTTCGTCTACACAGAAACAGATGGTGCTTATCGTTTAGTTAAGGTCTGTGAAATAATCTTAGAATAAATCTGAGAATAAACAATTACCAACTGAGTCTGCTCAATAGCACTCTTGAACAAAGGGATTTTACAAACATTCATACGAAATTTTCTTCCGTTTAGTTTCCTACTTTTATTGACTAATGTCCGAAAAAAGCTATTTACACTTCACTATTTACAGAAAGTAGTCACTTCCTTAAATAATTACTTGAAATAATGATACATGGATGATATATGTAGACCTTTTTTGATCAGATCAACTCTGGGAAAGATTTCCTTAAGTTGAAAATTAGAAGCCATAACATGTGGTGTTAACCGTGTAAAGAGTTTGACTAATTCACCAATTATATTAAATGAGGACTATCGAAGTCGTAAGTATTAACGAATGAATTTTGACACAGTGATTTCATTTCATTATTCACGTGACTGAGAATCGGAAGATTAGAGTTGAAATTTTGTGATTAATATGCACTGTAGATGGAATCACAAGCTAAGATAAAGCAGTGGTCCAGTCCTCCCTTCTTTTCAGTGGATGATTTAGAAGTTGACTTCAGTATGTAGTAGAAATTAGCTACAGATGATGTGGCCTCTTTGTTAAAAAAAAAATATGAGTTTCTTTCAACTTCTGTCCGATCTTCATACTGTATTGATGAATAATGCAAAATTTCAAAGTGTGAGCTTATAATATTACCATTGAGAGATTTAAAGGTTACAAAAGTGGATAGGTCCATATCTCTAGAATTATCTTAAAAATAAGCGACTGACAGAAAGCCGGCAAATTAATAGTAAATATTGAGTATATTGGTCTATAGCGTAGAACATCATTTTCTCCATAATCTATTCCATTCAAATACATTTCCCGAATCACATTTTATTTCACTGTTGGAACAACCAGATATTCTTACATTGCAATTTTAGGTTTGATTGAAAATGTATTTAAAACGAGTTTCATTTTACCGACTAATAATCTTTCGTATTGATAAGTCTGGTGTAATCTAATATTCCTACTACTCAATGTGACATAAGACAAACAGGGTGATAGTCGTCATATTCGTTGTACATGCGTGCTAGTCGATATTCTCTTCTTCCTTTTATTGTAACAATCTGTCCAGTTATAACAAAAGTTTAACATTTAGAACCAGCTAAGAAAGGATTATAAACAAGAGTACAGTAGTACAATAGTCGAAATCAGGATTACTGTCAACTAGTTCTCATCACTCACAAAATGAGAGATTATCAAATAAAAAATTTACTAAACATTATTATGTTCGGATGGCTTCCGAGAACTACGACGGAGCCTCCAGAGGTCGAAGAGTTACCATCTAATCATAACGTGATGAAACTTTCTAGAATATCAACGTGGCATGCTACAATTGGACAGTAGCATGAATGGACTCTTTGAGGATTGGCTAAATTATAATGATGTTATAACAAACGCTAATATCTATAAATACCCATGATTTTCTGTACATTTCGATTCCTAACCAACAACCACTTCTCCATTTTTCTTCTGTCTTCTAATTTACGACTGTGGGGTTTCTATACGTTCGAGTGACGAAGTTGTATACCGTATTTCGCATTAATCAAGTAGCAAGCGTAACACATTAAGTGAATGCTTTCAAGTACAAACTATCAAGCTTTAATTAGTTTTTCTCTCAGTTAATTTATAAAAATGAACTGAATACTTACAATGCGTAAATATTATTGCCGTTCTGAGCAACACTATCAATACAAACATAGGGGAATGTTTCTACGGAGTATTTTCATTGGCATCAAGTCTGCAATATACAGATATTTCAAATATCTTCCTAGTCAACTTAATGTTCATCGTTGAAAGCATGAGTCAATTGAAGCTAGACCACCATGGTAAACCTAGAGCACTGGACGGCCGTTTCGTCCTATTGTGGGACTCCTCAGCAGTGCACATCCACGATCTCGCCTCACGGGATTCGAACCAAGGACCTACCAGTCTCACGCCCAAGCACTTAACCGACAGACCACTGAGCTGGCATCCAATGGTATTAATGTTTAACTTCAACCAATCCACGAAGTTGAGCAACCGTTCACCAATTGTCTTCAGTGAGTTGATATCTCACAACAGACGTGGTTGAACCACACTGGTCACTGCTCAGTGGTCTATCGGTTAAGTGATATGGAGCCAAACTGGTAGGTCCTGGATTCGAATCCCGTGAGGTGAGACCGTGGATGCGCACTGCTGAGGAGTCCCACAATAGGACGAAACGGCAGTCTAGTGCTTCCAGGTTTTCCCTGGTGGTTCAGCTTCAATTGATTCATGCTTTCAACTAAGAAAATACTGAAATCTCCACAAAATCCCTTCTGATAATATTAATGTTCATTTTTTTCGAGTTTCAAAACTCATCATATATGAACATAAGGGATTTGAAACGTTATCTCTTAAAATATTCTTGTCATGTAAATAGATAATCATCAGTTTTATCATGAATATTAAACTACATATTTATAATAATTATATAATTAATTGAATTAATTTCAATAATTACTTCCGATTCATTTCTCTATATAATGAATTTTGTGAAAACATAGTTAGTACTGATATGCATTGCTATGTTTTGTTCATTTTGGTTAATGATGTTTCAGATAATAGGTGATCAAAAGATTTCGACCAAATCACTGAAATTACATTTCGTGCTAGTTTCTTCTTGTTAGTAAGACTCACATGAAACATTAAGTGAACTGATCGGATCTCTGGGATCTGAAACATTGTCTTCCAGTTTACAAGTGTGAGATGTTAAAATTGCATTTTAGATACCGAGACTGATGACTTACATGAAAAAGATATTTATTCTGATTGATTGCTAAACAGTTTTGTTTTTCTAATCCTTATTACTAATCGGATTCCATTGATAGTTTTGTAATGTTACCACTACTTTAAATGATCTAAAAATAACTTACTACTATAACATATAACATATACCAAAAAGTGTTGATTTTTAACGATACTTGTTTCATAAACATTACCTTAGGTGAGAAACAAATAATACACAAAAATGTCTAATAACGTATAGGGTTATTGAGGTTTGTAAATCTTGAGTTTTGCATCATTGACATCCGTTATTTGGGCAACCAGTGAAAACTAGAAAACATTTGATTGCATTTTCATTTGAGACTGACATTTCACATCCATAACCCTACCATAGATTGAGCCCAGAACCTTTAGGCCTCTCAGCAAGCACATAACTCCAAAAACACTGAATTAATATGCCATGATAGCACTTCTGAATTCAATCAATTCGTAAGACTACCTAACCATCGTTCAATGTTATTTATGATTATCCGTTTTACACTTGACATAATTGAACTTCACTGGTCATAGCTTATAACTAGAAATCCGATAACCACTTCTCAAAATTAGTTATTAGTGCGTACATGTTTGTCCTCGGTATATAGGGTTGTAGGAGTTAATTAGTTCATCAGTCAGTCAACTACAACGTAGGACCACGCACATATATGCATCGTTCCAAGTTGCCATACCTCATTAGCACAACATGATGAACACCAAATTCATAGTTGATTTATTGATGGTAATATATAAAAGAAAGATTGTTTTAAAGATATAGTGCATGAAGAAAGAAAGACATGAAGCAGTTTTAGTCTCAAGGTTTAAGAGAAGACAGAGAGTGTATACACCTATGCTATTGTGTTCGATTCTGAGCCATGCCACACAGAGTCTCCAACCATTGGTTACAATAGTCACGTGGACCCCAAATAAGTAGTCTGCATCTACCAGCACTGCTCAGACTAGAAGTTGGTAACTTTGTGGACTGATGCCACGTTTCGGTTTGACTGCCCCTAACTTTCTTACAACCATCCCCAATACTAGTCAGTATAGCGCGTCGTGGTAATCGGTGTTCAGGCATACGTAACACGTGGCTCAACCATCTCAGTTGACGAAAATCAATGACCTCATCAACTGATTTACCATCATTCCCTAATACCCTGTGTCTAACCTCACTATTACTTACCCGGTGATCCCAGCAAAAGCAAGCAATATTTCTAAGGCACCTGTGGTCAAATACTGATAGCTTACTAGTATCTTCTACTCCTAATGGCCACGTTTCGCAGTCGTAAAGTAGAACAGAGCAAACTGCTGTGCAATATACTTATCCTTTAATATATAGACGGATATTTCGACTTCGAAATAAGTCACGTAAGTTGGTAAAAGCCAAACGCACGTTTTTGATCCGTGCAGAGATTTCGTCAGACAATAACCTATTACGTCTGATCAGACTTCCAAGATAAGTGAAGTTGTCGGCGCGTTTGACTACTTCACTCTCTACCCTTAGTTCAGGTATCGACGCAGACCAGTCTTGGAGCAACAATTCACATTTAGATGGGAAGAAACGTATTCCAAACATCCTGGCATTATTATTCAGTTCTAACAGAAGACTCTGCATTTTGTCAGCGTCTTCACCAAACAGGACTATGTCATCTGCGTATTCTCAGTCAATAAGTAGACCTCCTGGTAGCGGACCAATTCCTTAAGATTCGGTCGACGAGGGCATTATTTCTAGAAGTAGGTTTATGATGAAGTTGAACAAAATTTGAGATAGTGGATAGTCTTGCTGGACATTACTTGAGGTTGTAAAATCAGATGAATGTTCGCCATTAGCTCTTACTTGACTGGTAGTGTTTGAGTAAGCAGTCTCCACAAGGTTTATTTACTTCTGAGGTACACCTTTCAGTTTCTAGTGCTTTCTAGTTCTTGATGATCATCTAATTGAAGTCATTTCATCATATTTTTTAACTACCAAATACTCGTTTATTAATATATTCGATAACACCTGATTACTAGTCGGTTTCATTAATTATTAATTTGTATATTTTAGAAGTTCAAGATATGGCTGAAGAAGAACTTTGGAATCTTTTATTTCGAACTTCATCGTCTAAAAGAAACTCTATCGAATCTAGTATGTGTTTTATGCACAATTATTCTTGTGTGTATATTCAAAATGATAAGTTACTGAGTTTTTATTTATTGTTTAAGTTTACAAGTATATTTTCGTTTCAGTTATTATTTTAAATCGTCTGTTAAATTTTTAGTGTCGAAAATGAAATGAATTCCAAGATTTAAATAGGATTTTCTTATCATATATAAATTAATGCCATCATAGCATTAGTCATCTGAGTTTGTAGCTTTAAAATTAGATAATGTAACTGATATCTATATGGAATACTTCGTGAATAACAATGAAAGTTTCTTAGCCAAACTATCTAGTTTGGAGAACATAACATCACCAAAAGAGTCTACATGATATGTATATGCTCTCCATTATTTCATTCACAATAAATGGCCCTACTTTAGACTTAATAGTGGAATATATGGAAGGTGGCTAGCAGTGGAATCCGGTACTGTGTTCGAGTCTCAGACTGATGAGTCCCGAATAAGACGAAACTCGAGCCTTCTATTCCATTGCTTACCACATTCCATCTATTCTATATACTATATCGAGGCAGTCTACACAGGATGCATATATACCAACTAATACTGATCAAATTCCAGTAAATTATCAACAACGGGATAATCCAAACCACTTCATTTAGTCTTGTTGTAACGAAATATTTATGCAGTTACGTCATAAATTGCACTTATATGTTATTGTAATAACCCTGTACATTATCGAAATGCTAAATCGTATAGGATATAATGAAAGACTCGAAAATAGTTAAAAATTCCCTATTTAGATCTCTTCTTTTGAGATTTGAGAGATGAACGGATCAGGATTCATGCATTAAACATATTACTTAGTATAAAAATAGTTAAAAACTTTTTACAGTTGAAAGTAAACGATAGACGAATACTGTCGGTAATATATTTTAGTAGATTTTACTTAAGTGACAACAAACGTGATGTTTTTTGGAATGAAATTTTTTTATAATTTTGTATATTTTATCCTCAAAGAAAAATATTTTTTTTCTGTAATCAACCATGTGTTACTGAATATTACGTTTACTGTTAGTAACAGGAGTTAACCAACGTTTATTCAGTTTCTTTGATAAGCATACCTAAACTATTTAAGATTATCTTGTCAGTCTACAGTATGTTTTTTTTAAAACAAATTATGAACACCAAAGAAAAACGACTTAATTTGCTTATTTTATAATGCTTACCACCACCACAACAACAACAACAGTAACAACCTATTAATAGATCATTTCATATTAAACATTTTAGAAGAATCAGAAACGTTTTATTCAGCAGATCAAGCTAGAGAAGCACAAATTAAAAAATTAAGAAATCGATTAGAAAAATTAATGGAAGAAACTTTAACTGAATTGAATGCAGTTGAAAAAAATGATTCATTATCACCAAGACAAATTACTTGGCAACGTAAGTTGTTAATAATAATAATAATAATGAGTTTTTATTTGCTTTGTTAAAGTTAACAGTCAAATAAAGAAGAATAATATCAGAAGGGGTTCATGGGGATATTATATTAATGTCAATAGTTGAGATCATGCATCAATTAAAGCTAGACCAAAAAACCGATAATAATCAGATAAAAGTACAGAAAAAAAACAAAAACAAACAAACGTACCCAATGAGGTAAGAGGTTGGACAAATCGTTTCTGCACGCAAAGTTCAGGCTTGAATTCGTGGATTGCCAATGCCTCAGCAGTGCATAAAATATTGATTCGACCTCTCTTTGATCCGGTTCCTTTAACTCTATAGATTATCTTAAAAGACGTGTCTTTTGGAGCAATGTGTCCACAATTGATCAAATGCTCTTGTATCGAACTGGTTATCTTTTTACATTCACCTTTTAGGAGCCAAGCTGGATAGTGTTCAGAGATACGTTTGGAAAGCGATCGCTTTATGCGGCCTATATAACGTGCTCCACATGAGCAAGTAAATTTATAAATACACATCGATGTGGCCCAAAGCGAAAGTTTATCCTTAACACACCCCCGAATGGTAGGCCGGCTAGAGAAAACAATTCGGAGCTTGGCTGTGTAGAAAGTTTTATTCAACGTTTTTGAAATCCTTTTATTCAGGATTTCAGCAGCCGTGTCTCCCTTGAATTCCATATTCATAAACAAGGTTTTCTTCTGCACTGTCAAAGTTAGTTCCTGCTGACGTCTAGATGTTAAGTTGCTATCGACGAACCTCGGTGGATAACCGTTTTTGATGAGGGTCTGTCGAAGATGAAGTAATTCTTCATTTATTGTGTCACTAGAACAGATTCGCTTAATCCTAGATGATAAAGAGTGAATTAAGTTCCTCTCTCGACTCAGTGGAACCCAACTATGGAAATTCGTGTATTGTCCATTCCAAGTGGGTTTTCTATACATAGATCTTTGTAAATAACCATCAGGCAATCTTTTCAATCTTTTCTTTTATGCACTGCTGAGGCATTGGCAATCCATGAATTCAAGCCTGAACTTTGCGTGCAGAAACGATTTGTCTAACCTCTTACCCTTCCTTGGCCCTAATTCCCTCATTGGGTACGTTTGTTTTTTTTTTTTGTTTTTTTTCTGTACTTTTATCTGATTATTATCGGGTTTTTTTTT
>NC_031501.1:5223283-5267336 GCF_000237925.1 Schistosoma mansoni | reverse complement strand
GAAGCACTGGATGGCCGTTTCGTCCTACTGTGGAGGAGTCCAGGGCTTCCAGGTTTTCCTTGGTCGTCTAGCTTCAATTGACTCATGATCTCAACTATTGAAAAGAAGAATACTGTTGGATAAACTGATGGATTTCATCTATTGTTTATAACCATTAGATTGTACTAAATTTTGATCAAATAATTATTTTATTAGTCCAGTAACCATTTTCATCTGTTATCAATTAGAATAAATCTATAGAAGTTAAACGTGTAATGACATGAGTCTTCTCTCAAGATACGACCATTCATTTCATTCAGTTTCGAAGCCAGGTGAAGTATAATTTCAGTTAAAGACTATGGTATTCATCATGAATTAAAATTAGCTAAATAATATTTTCTAAGCGAAGGGTATTGTATAGCAATTTTTGTACCACAGTTGATGGCTATAATTATGATCATTCCAAATCTTTAGAAAGTGTCTTAAATCAATAATAATCATATCTATGTTAGTGAATTTCTTAGAGGTAGATTGAACAGTTATATAGTGCGATTCAATACTCTGTGAAGTTAAGTAAACTTAGTATTTGACACGGTGACTAAGAGACTGAAATAATAAAGGATAGAACTGTATCACCAATACTGATTGTCATTGAAAGGTTTGGTAATTAGATTTCTACTGAGTCGCTTGATGAGTTCATGTTCACCACGAGACTTTCGTTAATGTATAAGTGTAAATCATAACCCATAGACCAATGATAATTAGAATTGAAGCTTATCAGTAAACTTGAGAATATATTTTCTGTATAAATCAAAACGTAAACATAAATCATAAGTTACTAGTGTATATTTCAGTATAATTTAATTAAAACCGATACTTTTGATCATAGCATAATATGTAGTAGATGTAAATAGTTTAATATTACAATTAATGAAAGACCTACAAATCACTAAAATTTCAACTTCCGTCAGTTCTTTACAACCAGTGATTTTCGACAAATTCTTTGATTTCAAGATTGAAAATATAATTTACAGACTTTTGTTATTGATTTAGCTTCATAACTCATTCATTCGATCAATCTCAGCTAGTAAACACATTCCACAAAAATAACTCAACAAAATATTTAGAGTTTCAACAAATTGATTCATACTATAAAGATTTCAAAATTGAATCTGTTACATTCTTGATATCTATCTACCCAGTAATATACAGAAGATAACTTGTCTCAATCTACATTAAGGCATTGACGCTATAAGCTGATTGGTATAACCTTGAGGTTAGTATTCATGAATTCGAAATGAGACCAACTGCTTGGGGTAGTGAGACGAGAATTATCCTATCATCTGATTGCCTGACAAGCACGAGAGAGAAAGAAGACAAGTCAACTAGAACACCAGTCAATTTATTCCCAGTTCCAAATCACACTCCAATCTAGTTCCAATTCAGATTAGATACATGAATAAATAGATGAGTAACCAGACTACAACTCACAAACAATTAGGAAAACACAATTATGTCCAAAACTAGGGGATTAGAGTAAAAAATAGAGTACAAAAGATTACTTTTGAATCACAAAAGCTTGGAAACAGGAAAGGCTATGATAGTAAATAATACATCAAACGAAAGCTTATGATCTGTAGAATACACGACTAGGGACAAAAGTAAATGTTACTGTTTAACAAGCTTTGAATTAAATGAAATAACGTCCCCAAAAATAGCTTCCATAGTTTATCCAGGCTTCTTGTTTCTCTATTCACATCAGAATCATGATAAATATTTAAATAGAATTATAGAATATAACAGTTTCATCTGTTCAATACGTTGTATTCATTATACACGTCTTCATTTTGAAACTAAGATAGTAGTTTTAAAGGAAAAAAATGTTCAAAAGTGATTGCTTTTTTCTTCTCTCTCTCTCTCTCGAATAATTTGATTGACATTCCATCATGTTTTTTTGTACTTTTGAAGTAATTATTTCACCTCACTACTGTCATCTTGGCTTTTTCCCCCGTTATTAAGTTAAATAAAATGATTGACAGGTAACCGAATAAAAAACATGTAGACATACTTATCTCTTTTTTCTCCTAGAAACCGAACCATGAATGAACAAATTTTCAAATTATGAAATTTTTTTTAATATTTGAAATTGAAAGGAAAATATGAAAAGTAGAGCAAATCAACTTATCTTGTCAAATATAATAATAATAATAGTAATATCAATAATAATAGTAATAATAATTATAATAGTAATAATAATAACCCGAATTGTGTATTAATAATAATGATAATAACTGTAATGATTTGAGCCATCTCTTTAAAGAGTTGGTAGAATACTAAAGTTCTGAAAATAGATAATGTATAGAAACTATCCTTGTTTGAGTCTTCCCATTGATGTTTACGACTGCAATTGATCAGTCTCTCATTGATGAAAGGTACTAGGTACGAGTCTCATAGTGAACATCAACTCTGACTCTGATATGCAGGTACATCCAGCTGACGAATCCCAAATGGGACGAAACTCGCGTCCCGGATTCCACTGCTATCCACTATCCATCTTTGTTTATTATCCTACAATCAATTTCGATTATGGTTAATTTTGGTTAAGCCCTTTTTTTATTAACTTACCTTGACAGAAAATGTTAATAGAACAGTAGCAATTTGTCTTTTACTATGTACTGTTATGATCATCAGATCACATGATAGACTCTGGCTAAAATGTTGTTTACTTAAATATCACTTGATGATTCATTCTCTTCCCCATGTATTACTTAGGCCTGTTACCACCAATAGAGCATAGGCCGCTGACCAGCATTCTGTAACACACTCTATCCTGAGCTTCCTTTCTAGTTCTATACAATTCTTGTTCATTCTTCTCATGTCTGTCTCCATTTCTCGGCGTAATATGTTCTTTGGTCTTCCTCTTCTCCTTTGGCCTCCAGGATTCCGAGTGAGGGTTTGCCTTGTGACGCAGTTGTCTGCTTTCCCCAATGTGTGTCCTATTCACTTTCAGCAGTTCTTGCCGATACCTTCCTCCAATGAAATCTAGTTTGTTCTTTACCACAGTAGGTTGTTTCTCATAGTGTCTGGCCAACAAACCCGAAGTATTTTGCGTAGACAACTGTTAATAAACACCTGTATTTTCTGAATGGTGGCTTTCGTAGTTCTCCAGGTTTCCGCCCCATACAGTAGAACTGTCTTGACACTTTTATTGAAAATTCTGATCATGATGTTGATTGACAATTGTTTTGAGTTCCAGATGTACTTCCCCATATATATGTATACTCAAATCCTATTTTTGGCTTATGCTTGACCTTGCTGTGCTCTTATGCGATTTGAATATAAATTTGCCTATGTATTTGCTTGCACATACATATTCATCTATCAGCTTCAAATTCACTCGGTGTGCTTATAGCTTTGTGGTCTGCGCTATCCATTAATGAAGTGTAGTTACTGCTTCTCATTGACCCGTGATTTCAAATACCGTTGAGGTTCATATAATAACGATTACGAGGATGATTGGGTAACAAAGCGAAACTACTACAAATGATATATCGTGTAGTACATATAATTACTCAATAGGATGGTGGAGATCCCTTCAGCTTTTACATCGTATAAGTAAAGGATCCTCGCATAATTAGAAAATGTTCTGCAAGAATATTATACGAGTATTCACTAGAAACCCTTTGTTGTTGTGTTAAACATTATCAGAATGGTATCTCGTGTGATATGTACTTGAGATACTAATCTTCAACCTTCGGTATAAGTTCTAACATGTACATTTTTCACTTAAGTAATTTCTACCACGTCAGTTTTGTGAGCTACATTTAAACCAAATCCATAAAAATATAAATTTAGGAGTAACCTAAGTTTATTAGTTAAAAAGCAATAGAAGACTCTACTATCATCAGTTACACAATAAAGAAACATTTGAATCATTTTTTTAGTTGCGAACCTTCCCTGACAGTAATTACTTTGTTGTTATTATTAATTGTTATACTTCTGTATTGAACAGAATGTTGTATCGATCATCAAACCTTACCTGTAACTTATCATTTTCTTAGTAATACCTCTAGACTAATTGTTGTGTGATATACTTGGTTTAAACCAATATACACTTTGTTGATAATCTTTTCTTGAAATATAAAGCTCTCTTTCAAAGTCTGATAACATTTATAATTACTTATATGCAGCTTTCATTACGGTAATGCTGTTGTGTTCCCGTTGATGTTCCTAGGAGTTACACAACACCATAAATACCATACGCTACTAAGAAGCATAATAAATTTTCACTAAAGTTAACGAAATATAAAAATGGTATTCTTAGGTTATTCAAACGCATTCTACTCTGTTACAGTTTATTTAACTTCTGACAATTTCTATGACTTCGTACACCTATATTGTTTGTTATTTAGGAAAATGTTCACAAATGCGTTTTTTAACATTTGGTGAGGTTATAAAAGAAACTTTGAAAAGTAATATTTTCCATTTTTTCTTAAGATGAAAGTGTGAGCATGAAGTTTAAAAAGAATGCCTGCCGTGAAATGAGAAATTTTATTCAAATTCTCTACGTAACAACTGAAAGTAAGTGGAAGTTTTTACATGTTCTCATGAACATTTAACTATTAGGACCATAACTATGTAATATATTAGTGCACTACATTCCCAACAGTCTTATGACATATTTACTTGTCAAAACATTTGTAGGTAGAAACCAAATAACGATAGGACAGATTGAAAGTAAGAGAAAAAACCAAGGCAATAATCAAAACGATGTTAAATGCCACCACAAAGTATTAGCACAAGACACCATAGGTTTTTTGAAGCCCCAACCATATGATGGTTCAAACCTCCTTGTGTTCAAAAAAATCTGTACTTACGATAAACCTACCCTGGTAAGGTTGATTTATTATCCGGAGTGGTGTTTCATGTCCTTTTACTTATGATCTTTGTTTTCCTCTTATCTTTCAATCTATTTGGTCGACCTTTGGTTTTCTATCTACAAATTTCTTCACGAGTAAACTTGTGATCAGACTGTTAGAAGTATATTGACCCGATAAATCATATATTTCTAGTTAACTTCATATTTTCATTGCATTATCTAAGTCTATCAAAAGAAAGTAACTTTTAAATTTAAAAATGCTAGAATTTTACGTTATTTTAGTTTAACTACTGATTAAATTGCTAGTAGTCAAAAACCAATAGAATTTTTATCGCATAAATAGCATGTGAATATTTGGTTTGCTCTGTTCAAACTAGTCTGACCAGCCTTTCAATGCCAAATCATTTCACTAATATTTACATTCGTTCATTTCGGCAGGATTCTTTAACCAACTAAACTACATTCATTACTATTCATGCCTCTTACTTATTGGATCAATAAAAACAAACTATGGTGCTTACCAATATAGAGTAAGACTTTATTTTGCAAGTTTGTCAATACAGGTTTCTTCTTGAATTAAGTTATTGATGTCAGTCCAACATACACATGGCATATTATGGAGTGTTTCTTACACTGGTACGAAGCCCAATTTAAATCCTCATTGTGTTTTAAAAATTTAAGTTACAAGATAGATGATGACTATTTCTTTGTAGACATTGTTGATTTCCACCAATTATGACTTCTTGATGGAATTTTAGGAATCTATCTCAATGTTTATCACCAACAGGCTAACAACTGTTTTGTTAGTTTAGTTCAGATTCCTGAAGGTTTTTTGGAATAAACACACAATTTACACATATTTTATCAAAAAGTTCCAGAATTAATAAATATTTACTGCTTTCCACAGGCATTTGGATATTTTATTGTCAATTACAAAACGGATATTATTTAATAAAGAGCAGTAGTTTTCAAATTCAAGCAAAACATTCAGTGTAATGTGACAATTTTCTTGATTAACGAAGTTGAGATTATGAAAACAACTAAGAGAGAAAAGTTTTCACTTTTTTATTCACAGCTAGTTAATCATGACCAATGTAGAACCTGACACAAATCTATATCAGTTAAAGTTGTCATACGTATTAGCACAATGATATGAAATTATCAAGACAAATCTCCATATATTACAAGTAGTAACAGTATTAGCTCTATTATTTTCAGTCACCGATGATGGAAGAACGTTTTCGCCTAAAATACCACCTTGATGCATCTTTCAAATCGTTTCCTATGTAAACTAATTTGCTCCACAAGTATTAAGAATATATGCACCAGAAGTAATCCCCTTTTATATAATGAAAGGATACTAAAAGTGCCATAGTTTAATCAATTTGGGAAAATAATGAAAGACAGAACTATCATTGTTATCTCCTACTTCACGTATAATAAATCTTCCTTTTTCGTCACGTTATTATCACACAAACAATACATTGCAAAAAATTTACCTTTGCACCAAACATCTTATCAGAAAATAATACAACTAATCATAATTTTTTTTTAATTTTGCTTCATGAATCAAGTGAAGTGAGCAACTAATTGAGCGGGTTAAATTTAGACCCTTAAGTTGACACCTCCACGGTTCACAGTTCCAACCTTTATACATAGACGATAAAACACTATTATCATTCATTGTCTTCAGTAATACCTATCTAACTCCGGACACAGTTAAACTCATTTATTGTTGACTGATTGATATTTTAAACTACAGGATATGATGAAATTAAATAATGATTTAGATGAAAGCTTTCATTTAAACAGGTAGAAAAAGCTGTCTTAAACCAACCATTTGATGAGTACTTTCTGAAGATATAACGATCAATAATTTAAAATTAGCTACTCTTTGGTTGTGGCGTTTTATTTATCCATCTTTTCAAAAAGTTACTTACTACTAACTTCAACTAGTGACATAAAACAGAATGAAATAGTTTTTTTGATATAGATGGTGTATCCGTCTACACATTAAAAGTTGAGAACATTATATAGCAGCCTAATCTGTAATAAATACATCCTTGAGAAGCTAAAGACATCCATAATTTGTTAGTATACGATTTTAGACATCTTTGAATCATTGGTTTAGTTCAGTGACAGCACTAAATAAGTGATAATCACGTAAGGCCCAAGTAATGAGTAGAAGTGATAAATTACTTGATGATTGTAGACTTTTGTTAATAATAGGGCAGTCATCTGCACCTACTCACTCTAATAGCCAGCAGCGAAGGAGTTAGAACAAAGTAATCGATGAATATATGAAAACATCATATCAGCCCGTCTCTGCTTTTTGCTGATTTGAAGAAATATAATTACAATCTATCAGTCAATAATATAATATACTTTAAAATTTACTGATAAATAATTCAGCCAACCCGAAAAAATGTGCTCATGAGTATTTTGTTGACTTTAGTGGTGGGGATTAATTACTATTGAAAGCACTGAGGCCTCAAACATATTTATACACCCACGAATCCGACCACCCAGATAAATCTGTTACAAGACTAATGTTTCCCTGAACAATAAACTAAACGGTCAGATATGTAGAAAAAAACTTGTATGTCTACTTAGGACTCACAACATATCATCGCAGTAGTAATGTCTCTGCCCATGAAATTATATGACTCTGGTTCTAACCTCACTGAAATCCATAGTTCCCTCAGGATTCCAGAAACGTTTCGCTGATAAATATTAACCGGCACGAAACTAAGGTTCAAAGTTTCCTACAAATTTCCTAATTTCAACCAACTTACATTAAAACATAGTGTACTTGACATGTAGTCACTTAGACTAACGTTCACATTGCAACGTGATTGACAAAATCTCATCAGTATCCAAGAGTATGTAAACCTGACGTTTATCACTACTAAGTAATGAATACATATGAAATCTAATCACTTTAATAAAGTTTCGAGATTCTTATTAAGTTATCCAGAAAGACAACGAAAGCTTCAGGATTAACGTAATCAATACAGAAAATGCAAACTAATCACCAAAAACATCTTACTAAGCTACGAATATATCCTTGATAGATACACAGATACAAGTGATACATTTGTCGCTAATAATGATCAACAGTTTTATCATTAATTTACTAAATATTCCCGTTTTGACACTTAGAGGGTAATAGGAAAGTTAATACTATTAAAATTACTGATATTTAAACAAGTAATTCCTAATATTTCACTATCCTTTATTTTCTATCCGCTCTTCTATGTTAACTGTAATTTACTAGAGGAACGAATGAGTCAAGGTATGAACACTAAGAATATTACTCCATATGTAATGGATACTTTAGAGGGTGAAATTGGTCGAATAGTTGGATATAGTGTAAAAGTATGTTTTTACTTTGATTTTAAATTTTGGCAATCTGTTTTTATTAGTTGGCTATTAAGAGACATTCAAATTTTAAAATCATTCCAGAAGTAGCTATGATGAAGACTTATTGCACTACTGATTGATGTAACGGGATATGTTATAGTGTCCGAATATCTAATTGATAATGACTTTTAAAATAAAATACCCTTAAAAAATCCGTTCAATATATTTACCAAGTTGAGTTTAATGCATTTACAAAAATGAATATGACGTGTATACTCAGATAAACCATTAACTGAAAGACCATGATTTCCACTTTTAGCATTCGGGTATATTCTGATACCTGAGTTTACTTTCCTCGCTAAAAGTGGTATAAAATGAATTTTATTATTTATCTTCAGGTCCACTTTTTCATCTATGTAGACTTACTGAAATTTGAGCCCAATGTTGTGTATCACAACTATAATGTGTTGCTTTTTCTAGTTACTGTGTAATATTTTTCCAGAATATGTAACTTATTTTCAATTTGCTGAATCTATGTGATTCAGATAAATCAGTTCTCTATATTGATGAAACAAGTTTTAGCGGCCCAATATATAGCTCTGGTAAAATATTTGGCTGATTGTAATCGAAACATACATTCCACCAACCCTCGTATATTCTTATCGACTTAATTCACATTAGAGACTAATGAAATAAAATAAGCCGAATACGAGAATGAGTTTTGAATACATATATTTCATACACTCACTGATCCAGACAGACAATCAAAAAAAACGAAGTGAAGGAAGTGAAATGTAAC
This sequence comes from Schistosoma mansoni, assembly GCF_000237925.1. Lineage (NCBI taxonomy): Eukaryota > Metazoa > Platyhelminthes > Trematoda > Strigeidida > Schistosomatidae > Schistosoma > Schistosoma mansoni. The sequence goes on along the minus strand of NC_031501.1, from coordinate 5,258,316 downwards.
GTAACAAAGAGGAGAATTTCGTTGAAAAAACTGAAAATGAAGAAATGCTTAGCGAAGCAAAATAATCCGGTTGTGTCAACATTTCATTTTATATTTTTTATACAAAATTTGTTAAATAAAAACCAAATTCAAAATGAAATTATAATGCGTTATCATACTTAATCATATTATTATTATTATTATTATTACTATCAATTTAACTTGGATAGGGTATTACAGATACAAACAGTTTGGCTGTTGAAGATGATAAAGAATCTGTTACAATGGTTGATCGTGATGGTGTAGAAGGACGATTGGCTGAAGTTCTTTATAATAAAGTATTTTTGATTAAAATTAATTTATTACTATAATTGTTATAATATTTAATGGGCTTATTTTTAATAATAATTTTCATTATGAACTGTAACAATGAAAGGATATTTTATGAATTATTTCGGTTATGATCAATCACCTAACTAAATATGAATACAGTAGATGAACTCATACGACGGACAATAGTGCAAAGTGGTGCATGGAGGACAGCTGACAGATGCATTCCAAGTAAATATCGGAGTTAGACAAGGTTGTCTACTCTCCCCCTTCCTCTTTCTTCTGGCGGTCAACTGGATTATGAAAACCTTGACATCTGACGGAAAGCACGGATACAATGGACAGCTTAGAATCAGTTAGAAGATTTGGACTTCGCAGGTGACCTAGCCCTGTTATCTCATACACACAAACAAATACAGACAAAGACAGCAAATATAGCAGCAGCCTCTGCATCAATAGGCCTCAACATACACAAAGGAAAAAGCAAGATCCTCAAACAGATAACACCAACCCAATCATACTTGATGGAGAAACTCTGGAAGATTTGGAATCTTTTACGTACCTGGGAAACATCATCGATGAACAAAGAGTATCTGATACAGATGTAAAGGCAAGGATTGATAAAGTAAGGGCTGCATTCTTACAACTGAAGGACATATGGAACTCGAAACAACTCTCTGTCAACCAATATCAGTGTGAGAATCTTAAATATGAACATCAAGACAGTTCTAATGTACACAGCTGAAAATCCGAGAACTACTACAACCATCATCAACAAAGTAAAGGTATTTATAAAAAGTTATTTTCGCTGAATAATCAATGTCCGTTGACAGGATACCATTAGAGACAGCCTACTGTGCGAGAGAACAAGTCAGCTTTCAGATGAACAGGAAGTTAGGAAAAGACGTTTGAGGTGGATAGGACATACATTTAGGAAATCACCAAACTGCGTCACGAGGCAAGCCCTAACTTGGAATCCTGAAAGGAAGCAGAAAAGAGGAAGACCGAATGGTGACTACTCTCGGATCTGAGAATTTATTAACGTTCTGGAAACCAAACTTACAGAGAAATTCGGAGGAGCGACCGCAGTTACACAGAAAGAAAAATTGCATGTGTCATATGCATCAATGAACAACCCTTACGTTGGTATGAAAAATGTGGTTAAATAATGATTATCGATAGAAAATTCGACTATCGAATGAATATTAAAAGGTAGAATGACTAGACATCAAAAAAGAGTCGTTCTATTGAGCATAGTTACACCAGTCATACACACACAATTTAATTAGGAATGTGTGAACCTTGTTAAAAACTAATCTAAAACATAGATAATCGTAGGGTTTAGACTTTGGTAGACTATTCACGATCCACTGAATTTGAAACCTGACTATATCAGGTTTAATTACTACCTATCTCAAATAGTATAATGTTACTGTCGATTTACAGTCACCACTATCAATCTAATTCATCTAATTTATTTAGTCTCTCTTTGTTTCATTACATAAAATGATTTGTTGATTAATTTTCTTAATTCTTTTCAGCTTTATTCGGACCTTAATTCTATGAAACAAGTGAGTTACTTGTAGTTATTAATAGCCAAGAATGAAATAATAATTTCCAAATAGTATTAGGCATGGTTCATGAATATACATCATTTACAATTGACAAAAAATAAAAATATGGACCTTCCTATTTCAACTCAAATACATCATGCACTCAATGAGAGTTAAAGTTTCTGCCTTCAAACTAAATGTGAGGTTGTCACCTCATACTGCTGAAATGTCCAAAGCAAGAACAGAATATATTGTATACTGTTCCCCTGTTCTCAATTGTCGTTTGAGTAACATAAATAAAATGAAAACCACATTGAATTTAGGTGGAACTTTGCTGTCTGAGATGGATAGTTTATGCTGATGATATTGTTCACAAGAACAATGAAAACCCCACGACCAAACCATCCAGCTAAGAGAACAAAACTCAATCTAAATCATCTACCTGAGATATAAATCTTTTCCACCATCTCAACTTCGTTAAATCTACATAAATGTTTAAAATCAATTTCAATGCTCATATCACAAACATGATAAGTAAAATTTAAAGAACACAAACACTGAAGTTCATGACACTGTTCAGTCAAGATATTATGTTTGTTTCAGTTAATAAGTTTCGTTTTCTTAATGCATTACTCAGTTTATAATACGAAGACGTTATCAATCATAATCTCCATGAAATCATCTGATTCATTGTAAATATTTGCCAATTTTCAAAAAGATACAAACTTAAAACAACAACACAAAAATATTGTTGATATTAAGGATATGTCATTTACTCACCTACTCCGTTAATTCTGTTATTGAGGAATCGGTTAACAACTTACTTATTATACACAATCAGTAATGTTTTTAACCGTGAAAATTAATCAAAAAAAAGTTAAGTCAACTCTACAATATAATGTTTAATCTGTTTTTTTATAGTTGAAATCATAAACCAATTGAAGCTAAACCACTATGGAAAACCTGGAAGTCCTGTTGTGGGACTCTTCAGCAGTGTGCATCCACAATCCCGCCTCACGAGCTTCAATCGACTCATGATTTCAACTATAAAATTACTAAAATCTCCACAAAACCCCCCTTCTAATAATAATCTGTTTTTGTTTTAATTCTATCTATATCAGCTCTTTTGTTGTATCTATAGTTTTTATACTACTTAATTCTTTCATCCACTAATTGTTTATTTCAATTTAGGAAACTGTTAAAAAACTATCATTTCAAGCATCTAGTCCAGTATCAACTGATACAAATTTAAATAAATCATCATTCAATTTCATAACTGAATCAGATCATAATAATAATAAACATGAACTCAGTGTTATAGAAGGATTTCCAATCAGAATGGAATATTCTATACCATATAATGAACAATGCGGTTAGTAATTAAAAAAAAATTAAATTTCAATAAATCTTTGAAGGCTTTTCTTAAATTCTTCAGAAAATGTTTTTTTCCAAAAACTTTTATTACTGATAGGATCATAGCTAATAAAGAAGGGTATTTAAGTAGTATGTATTTAAGTAGTATTTAAGTAGTGTGTTCAGTCAAAATTGTGTGCTCTAATAATTTGTAACAATGAATGCAAAGAATCAGATAAAGACTGAATGAATCAAAATGCTGTCATAATTACTTGACGATACCATTCTAAACCATTCCAGTCTAACAAAAATTTCACATTTTCGACTGAATAACTAAAAATCGTTATAGTGAACGATAAGGTCTTTTCTATTCTCTCTGGGTTTTCGGTGAGACACTTGCTAGCGTCTATCTATAATAGCGATATTTATTTATTTAAGAGTGGAATTAGTCACTTCTATCTTTAAGATAAAATAGGGATCAGGCTGGACCGATTAACAACAAATTTTCAGATAAATGAAAACCCAAACGAAATTAAAGTTCAATTTTCACAGTTCAAACCATTCAATGATTTTAACTAGACCATCACTGAAAACCTTGTAGCAGTGGACTGTCATTTCACCCTATTATGGAACTCCTCATCAGTGTGCATCCACAACTCCGTACGTGGAAATCGATTGTAACTGATAAAAAGATTCTTAACTCGACTTTTTATAACGTCATGCGTTAACACTGAAATAAACTTTAAATCTGAAACGAAACAGCATTCCAGTGTTTCTTGCTTTTCAATGGTCATCCAACTGACACTCATTACGAACTAGTTGGATCTCTCACGTTGTACATACTTGTATCTCAGAGTTTATGCTAACATTAGGACCTAAATCCATTATCATTCCCTTCAAACTCTAAGGTATTATCCACTGAACCACTGATTTGATACAGCCCTGGTACGTGCTACGAAAATGATTTTATTTTGTTTTTATTACCTCGTTATTATTGTTCAGGACATATCATCCGACCAGTTATATCATCCTGTATAGACTGAGCAATTAGAGTCCCTGATATTTAAAAATACCATTCTCTGCAAATGAAATTCAGTATGCTTTTGAAATGAAATTTGTGAATATAATTTCAAGTTATTTATCTTAACAGATGGAATGGTGTTACTTTATCACAAATGAGAACGTAGATGTCCAAATCCGATTACTATTCTGTAATAAATCAAAGTTATCACATTCTGAACGAGATCTGTAGGAACACAATTAAGTGACCAAGTAAAGTATCATTCAGCCAATACGCGTCAACTGATCCAACGCATCCGCATGACCTATAATATGCTTCGTAGTCTAACTGATGCTAAAACGTGACCTTGATAAGATGGTGAACTCGATATATCAAGTGATAATTAAGTTTAATAGTCAGATCTTCATTTCATTAGAACTAGGAAATCCTTTTTTTAAACTCCTCATCTTTCAGTTAACTTACAAAAATATTTGCTCCTATGATAAATATTTTATGCATGAGTAATTTGATGAGGATAAAACCTTTATCCGAGGCATCTTCATTGTCTTCTGGTTTCTGTACAATTTATGGCTTGCATCAATAATTTATTCTAATGACCAACAATACTCGGCCACACCATATCACTCCATATCGTCAATCGATTGGTGTTTCTTCATTCACTTCAATAATATATTGATGATAACTTTAAAGGATAACCGTAACACTTCAAACCTCCTGTGTAATGAAAACTTGTAACCCAATAAACAGGCGAAAATATTCAAATCGAAAATAAGTCACTAAATCTTGTATGGTAGGCTTGTCTAGCTTATGAGTTCTTCAAAATTGATACTTAGTTCTTATTAAGTTTACAACTAAACTTAAGATTTATTTCAAATAAGACTAGCTATTATTCAGCAAATTGGTTATGATATTATTTAGTCAAGAGTTTACATTGAACAAATGAAGAAAGAAATGGATTCTCATCAAATTGTTTAAAATTGTGGTGTGGGCTACTTATATCCACACAAGTAGTATATAACGATGCTCCGGCATTGAATGTATTGCAGTAGAAGATCGATAACGAAAGAACGGGAAAGAAACGCAATTGGTATGAAAAGGCATGTAGAATAATAATCGTAGGCAATGGACTGATATTTGCAGAAGAAACAGTCAAGATTGAGACAATTGATTGATAGTTTGCAAATTAACCTGTTTACTGTTTTGTTGTCTGATTTTACTGAGATAGTTTGTAATTTTGTGCTCAAATACATTCTATTGTCTCCACTCGTGTTCTCATTCACTACGAAATGAAGTCTATATTAAATGAAGTAAAGATTTCGTGTGATTATATCTTCATCCTATGTCATTTTCACCATATCACAGTAAAACAGACATTTGCTTATCAATTCAAAATGAATTCAGCATACTATGAAGATTCCCAATATTAAGTTCTACATGAAATTTTATTCAAATTTTTGGTTGTAACTGACTTTATTTCTATTATAACTTTATATCAAATTATTATTCCCTTCATTGTTTTACTCTTTTTCATGCCTCTCTCCCATCCCCTCCAAACTTTTTAGAAATTCAATGGTATAAATTAAACAATAAAAATCAACGAGTCCCGGTCAAATTTGATTTTCGTATTGAACATGTTATCACTGGTACAATTAACATGTCATTTAAACAACATCAACAATTGAATCATCAGTATCCAAAACATCCATTTGTTTTGTCAAATTCAGGTTTTATTACAAGTGAAACAAAACAAAAATTGAATCAATGGAATTGTAAATTATTAGAATATGAATCAAACAGTAATTTTAATACTACTAATAATAATAATGGTAATGTCGTTATTTACCTACAACATCATCTCATCATATGGGCAAGTAAACTTGATGATGCTGGAAGGTATTTTGCATCCAATCAATATCCATCGAATACAAATGATATATCATCAACCAAAGAGAAGGAATTTATACTACAAGTAATAAGTAAGTTAATTATTTTTAATTTAATAGTTGAGATCATTGGTCAATTGAAACTAAATCAACATGGAAAACCTGGAAGCACTGCATGGTCGTTTCATTCTATTATGGGACTCCTGAACACGATATTTATCTTGTAGTAAGAGTACAATTCGTTAAACTAGGAAAAAAACTCTGTTCCGTAGTGACAAAATATATTTCATTTTCAGTATCAATTTACATATATGTTGTTAGTTATATATCTAAGTTATTGGTTGATAAACGATTAACTCCACAATATACATTATCCGTCAACATAACTCAAATTGATCTCGGGAAAATTTTCATAACTGACCTTAGTTACATCGTTCTTTCAAGAAGTGTTTGAGAAACCTAGATAAGCCAAGAAACATTTTGAGTACCTTTGAACAATCAGTTGCTTTATTACTGTTTTGATTTTTGTGGGGTTTGAGGTTGTTAAAACATATAGGATCTGGTAGTATGCCGGGAATTCGATATTCCAAGTATATGATATGAAGAGTAGGAGTTCAGATTTACACTTTGTTAACGATAGGATAAACCACCTACAGGTAGTACGTACTGGAAATATTTCACTAAGGCGGGAAATATCATTCATTTAACGAGTTAATAAATGAGTTGATTAGTATTTTAAAAATTCAGAATCTTAATTTATTTCGACATCGTGTAGATACTCAAGAGAATAACTAGTTACTAGTACTTAACTTTATCAGTTTTTTAATTCTCCGTTAAGAATGGGCCTGTAAGATGGAATAATTCATTACTGTAGGCAATTTAGTAATTATGATAACAATTGCTCTATTTAGTACCATATGTCTGATTGCATCAAAGAATTCTCAACGTTACGCATGTAATATCGTACCGAATTCCCCATTTCATAATCATCTAAGTAGTGTATATTTCAAAAAATGCATATAAAAAGTTGTTGTATAGTGATTTTCTGCTATTATTATCCAACCGTAAATTTTTGTGATCGGTCTTGTTTCCATGGCATCACATTGCATGTATGAAATCAATTGTAACCATTTCTCTTTTCTCTACTCAACAGGAAAGACAGAAAATAAACAAACTAATGTAGAGGTACTCTAGAATCTAATAATCAGATTCGTAATAGGTAGTAAACACTATATGAAGGGGTATAAGGGGATGCAGCTGGTAGTCATACTTAGTGAATGAATACAAATCCACACACAGGAACACTTATGGTAATGAATGCATATTTGGAAAACTAGTGACTCAGAAGTTTGAGCGGGCAGCCATGAAATACGTTGAACTATATCACTGAAAGATATTAATGAAAACACAATTCGTAAAGTGATTATAAACTATCAAAATTTCTTCTTTAAAATATCTTGTGTTCCCCTTATACAATAAATTATTATTATTAGTAAATATTCTTTACATGGATACATGTATAGTCTCTACCAAGGTGGGTGGTTAATGACAGGAATATTGAAGCACCTATAAACAACGAACCCATACGAATACAATTAATTACAAATCAGATCAGCGGAACCAATTGATTTAAAACGTTTGCAACCATTCTAAATAAGCTCAAACATAAATTAGGTTGACAGGGATTTTGCTGTACAGAATGATAATAAAAACTGTCGGTTAAGTGCTCTGGCGCGGGAATGGTAGGTCCTGGGTTCAAATCTCGCGAGGCAAGATCGTGGGTGTGCACTGCTGAGAAGTCCAAGTGCTTCCAGGTTTTCTTTGGTGGTCTAGCTTTAATTGACTCATGCTTTCAACTATGAAAAAAGCTTCACAATTAAATCATATTGCACAAAGAAGACAGAAACATAAATAGCGTTTAAAGAAGTCTTATTGTTTGTTAAAATAATACGAGTTTATGATAGAAATTATGATGAAGTTTATTTTACTGCGCACCTACTGATTATACTATAAATTTCAATTGATATCTCTTTATTTTAAAAATTCAGAATCCAACCAATCACCAGGTAGTCCACAATGTTCACCAGAATTTATTGAACCTCTTATAGTACAGCCTATGAGCAGTACTAACAGTGATCCATTCATTGAAATGACGTGTATAGTGACAGGCAATCCTATACCAAGATGTTTATTATACAGAAATTCAGTACCTATCCCAGTGGTTGTAATGCCTTTTCTCAATATCCAATCTAATGATCCACTATCTACATTGAGTTCTTTAACGCAAAAATACATTGTCACAACATCTCTGCTTGATTTAAACAAATCAAATCGATCAAACAGTTGTACTAGAAAAATTACACTACGTCTTAATCGACCATCTAGTTCAGAAGATATAGCTACCTATAGTTGCCGTGCATGGAACTGTTATGGTCGAACTATTACATCAACTGTTCTATCAGTGCAAGGTAAACATTAACTAACTTTCTTTTTATTCATATTGTAATCACATTTTTTAGGGAATTCCTGTAATCTGACTGTATTTTCTTTTTCAATAGGAAACGGAACTTGAATGTGTGTTTTTTTCATAAAGTTTGAAGAAAGATTAATTAACTACCCTTTCTATTCTTAATCAATCATAGTTGAATATGTTCTACAAAACTGCCAGCTGGAGGAAGCATTTAAATTTTTTTCCAAGGAATTCAAGGGATTTTAACTGATATCTTTTTGATAATACAATTTCTGCTTCTACTTTAGTCATAAATTGTTTATTTCCTTTAAAAAGAAATATGGTCTCATTCAGAAGAACCTTCTTTCATGACATCAAAATGGATCAAATAAGTGAATATAATATACCTCAACTCATTTATTCTACATGAAATAAATAGTCGAATAATTACATTGAGTTGTATAAGATGTTAAGAAAAATCTGAAAAATTTATTGACAAACATAAAATAGTTGAAATCAACATTCAATTGGAGCTAGAACAACATAGAAAACCCGGAAGCACTGGACGGCCGTTTCATCCTATTGTGGGACTCCTCAGAGAGACTGATAGGTTCTGGGTTCGAATATCGCAAGGTGGGATCGTGGATGCACACTGTTGAGGAGTCCCGCAATAGGAAGAAACGGCCTTCCAGTGCTTCCAAATTTTCTATGGTGGTCTAACTTCAATTGCTAAAATCTCCACAAAACACCCTTCTAATAAAACATAAAATAGTACGAAAAATGAATTTCAAATGTTTGTCAGATATTGTTAAGTAACTGAAGAATGATGTGATCCTAGTAGTTTCATAAGCTTCAGTCATTTGATAACTCATGACTTCGATCCTACAGATTATATCTAATAGTCAAGTGGACAATGATCATAAACATTTATTTAGTTACTATGCATCTATATTTTTCTTTAAAATTATGATTTAACTATTCACTATTTAGATCATTTCACTAAATTCGACTGTCCCTTGGAAAAACCGAATTTGAATGACAATAACAATATAGTAAAAATTGATCCAATTCAATCAGCAGTAAATACTTCTCAAAGTGCTCATAATGTAAGCTTGTGCTTTATATTAAATACATCATCTTTTCATGTTGTCACATTCATTATTACCTCAGTATTGTTACTAATTTTATGATTAAAATTAATCATTTGTTACAGTTTAATAATAGTAGTATAAATCAATTGTTCACTGGTCATATTATGGACGAAAATTTTCAGAAGTGTTATCACAGACAACAATCTTAGGCGATTATATCAGAAACCCTTTGCACGACGTCTAAAAACTAAATGGAAGGATTTCTTATAACCTTGTGACCAGTTTACTGTTGTATTCTGCAGCCGAATTCCGTCATCATGCCATTTCCTAGCGATTTACTAACTTTGTACATAGGAAAAAATGAATAAACCAGAATGAGCTTTTTGCCAAAAGCCTAATTGTTATATTTACAACTCATTTGTATAAACACACTACTGGACCAACTCAAATATAAAGATTTGAGTGATGATCCTACCTTGACGAAGAAATCGCCTAAAATGGTAAGGTGTAACCTATTGTTTATGTACCACGTAACTCTGGATTTAAATTTGATCTATTCGGAACTCCCCAGCATAACACTAATTTTGCAGTCGGAATAAATTAATTGTAATATATCATTCTATTGTACTGAACTTTAAGAGTTGGAACCCTTGGTGAGTTATGTATTCTTTTAAAGTCATAGATATGAGTGGCTGTTCATTTTCAATAAGCATAAAAATAGGGAAAAATCAGCAAATGTAAGTAATTCTCTACCTATTACTAAGGTAATGTTTTGATTATATTCCCAGTAGTAAAAAGTAATACAACTCAATTTGGAATAAGTCAGTTGAATCCACATAAATTGACGTTAGTCTTATCATCTAGACCATAAAATTGTACCCATAATTTATTAGTAACAAATATTATCTAACAAGCTATCATACACTATGGGACTGATCATTATGGAAACCGATAACGCCAGATATATTTGCCATGTACTACGTTGTTTGAATGACTTTCTGCCGTTAAATTTTGAATATGATCAATTCTAACAATCTTTCGACGGATATATTGATACTGCTTATGTTTGGTAGTGGCTGAAGTAAGAGAATTCTCTAAATGGACAATATATGGGATCTCATTTAATTTAAGTCTAACCAACTTACAACAAGAATAAATTTCAATGACACTTATACTGGACCATGCTGTATAAATTATGCATAATAGCAGCAAATACTGTGTCCTTCGTGATATGTACGACAGTATGAGTGTATACAAAATAGGATAGTGTATAACCTGTAGTCCTATAATCAGTCAACATTAGTATTGTTTAAGTTGGTATTGTGGCTAACAGCGAGTTCCAAGACAAGAGTTCTGTACTTTTTGGGACTCGCCAGCTGTATGTTCCTTCATCAGCACTTTGGTCATCACACTGAAACTCAAACTCAACACCTGTCACCGCAAAAGCCAACGATTTTTTCACCAAACCACCGGGTTCAAACAAGTGATAGCTTTTCGTAGAGGGTACAATACTCATTCGTGAGGGCTTTTTATGCACCTCTGTTAATTTATATGACTGCATTCAACCAGTGTTTACCAGAATATGTGCACCCTCAGCGGATACATGAACAATAAAGCTGGTAACAAAAAAGATAATATCGAGGCGTCTGCTCAAGATTCACTTGTCAATAAAGTATAATCAAGATTCAGTACTAAATATCAACAACTGAATAGCGCTTACAAATATTGCTTTAGTTTTTTCTAACTGGTGGATCCATAAAAACAGACGATTGCATATCTATCTTTGGAAATATACTGCCAACAAATTTTTGCCTTCAAAGAAATGAAAATAATATTTAACTATTTAAAAGACCAAATGAAGCCTTAAGGAAACTGAGTGTTCACATTTATAGTACATCACACAGACTCCTATCTTAAAGAAATTAAGTGCTAGAGTCTAAATGTTTTGTTCATCCAGCTTAAACTGAAAATCACAAATATGGTGTGGTGATAGTAGTATATCAAAGACTGTGTCATCTCTGAGTAAGAGGTAAACATACAATCTTTATTCAACGAAGATCCTATATGTTTACCCAAAGAATTTAAGTAATAGGAGTTATATCGGTTTTTGAAAAATAAATATCCTTGTTTAAACTTAAAAGGTGATAACATGATTTTTTGTGTATCGCAAATACAAAATCCTATGAATGCACCACCAGACACGAGAAATATCATACTTAATACCTTCTAATATAACCCACTGGTCAAATGAAATAATGATACATGCCATTACTTAACCTAAAGCCTAAAGACAAACAAACAACTAGTTACATATCTATAAAATCCATTAGAAGATTCTGAACCATCGATTAAGTTGCACAAGAAATCTACGAATCAAATAGTGGAATATATCTGTAAGACAGAACTCAAATCCTCAATTATTAAGGCGTCGATGACATGTCAAAAGTACAGTCAATGAAAAAGTACCTCTTCCAATTGGAGGACACCACAGAGCTGTGTCCGATAGATACTAAGTATCAAACAAAAAATAAATTGATCACTATGATTTCAAAATAAACAGGCTATCAGAAAGAACAATCGCTTGATAAACAGCACAGATGATAACTGTGAAAAGGAAATATTAATACACATAAGAAGTGCAAAACAGATTTCAAAACACCTTGAAAGTAGGAAAAACCGACCAATTATTTGCTTTCCTTGATTCTGAATAATTTTACTAAGAAAAATTCGGGTCTATAAAAATTTTTAGATAAAAAAGCCATTTGAATATGTAATATTGACCACGCAACATTGAACTACATTGTGAAATGTTTCTTTGGTTGATATATTCTTTTTAAGTCTGCTTATTTGAAAATGCAGTCTAACATACGGGCTTATTGAATGCTCTTTATGTACACAGAAATACTTGTTGAAATGATTATTGTAGGAGAAGCTTCAAGTTTTTCTCGTGCATTTTGGAACTTAGTATCTATTCAAAGAAGTTATCGATAGTCTTCAAATTTTATTAACCTATATAATGATTAACTATGTTTGTTTTTTCCAGAATGATGATACTCTGGTCAGAAAAGAAGAATCCCCTCTAATTACCATACTAAACGAATCATATGACGGGTATGAGATATATGTCTATTAATCGGCTTGAATTGTCTATCACTTAATTATCAATGGTGTGACCACTTAAATGGGAACCTTAACCAATATTCATTTAGTATTCACGGTTTTATTGTTTGGATATTACTACTGGCAAACAATCAGTAGCCACGGTTGTATCCATAAAAAAATATGTCACATAAAAATGTTATAAAAACATTGAAAAGTGCCTATACACAAAAATCCACTAACAATATTCAACTATCTGAGAATTTGTATGCTGAATACTTGAAAGCTTTTAACTGCAAATTTGGAAACGTTGACAATGATTTCGTCAGAATCATAAAGGGATAAAAGCTTAGACTATATATCCCAGTCCCGTCTTTTTTTCAACTATGCGAATCAGTACCTATTAAGGTTTCATTATTTCTTCTTGGATCTAAATTTAATATTCAAAGTTTTCATTAGCTCATTTACCTTATGTCTCGTTGTAATAATGTAGATACAATTCCTATTAGGGTTAGTATTTAAAGATTATTGACATCCATAACTAAGAAATAACTAAATTCAAGATAACAATGAGATTTAAACTCTTTGTTCATTACAGTATTAGGACATGGATAAGAAGCAATTAAGAGTAAGATTATCAATTAAATAAACGTAGTAATCCCTTACTTTACCATCAAATTGAAAACTTCTAAATTCAGTTGTCATTTATTTCAATAGGATATTCTATAGTATTTGGTACATTCCTATCATGTATTCACTCAGTTTTGATGTGTTCAGTACAAAATTCTTTTTAATTTAGGAATTAGTAATCGCTCAGATGAAAAACTCAATATAAGGAATGATATTTTCCCATTAAATGTATTTCTTCAACGCCATAGGCTTGACTTGGTTTTTTTAACCGTTAGAGTCATGGTCAAGGTAATTGTGTGTATAGATTTGACGAGTAATTGCTAATATTGTCAATGTTACCCAGTCATATAATAATAGCGGCCCACATAGGCTTCTTGTGGACTATCCTATTCAATAACAACCACTTTCTTAATTCTAAAACATAATACTTAAATTCTGAATTACTTAATCAGATGTTCATCGTGTTGTTCTCAGTTGATTGAATCTGGTAAACAGAAAAAAATCAACTATACCAAGTGTATCCGGCAGTGTGAAAACTCTATGAGACAAGTGATTCTTGTTATTAACTGACAAGATATATATTTACTGAGTCTATATTGTATACAAAAATCGTTATCATTAAATCTTCATGTAAACTGAAACTCATTAAAAAAGTTTATCTGAAATTTCCGAGACAACTTATCCTCCCAGTGAAACAATGAAGAATTCCTTGCCTTCATTTAACAACTCATGTAATACCCGGTATCAGAACTTTATCAGTTGATTTCTTTTTAACTATCTAACTTTTTTAATGTACTGAGATGGAATGAAATTTCATAAATATATATTAATAGTCTTCTATTTTATCTACCGGGTTTTATAAACTTATTCTGACTATCCATTTTTACATTTATAGCATCAGTGAATTAAAACGATTTGAGCCAGTAAGTAGTTTTTATACCTTACATATATTATTGGAAAATGTTTTAGCTGAATCCTTTCATTTATTCACGTATGAACAGAATTCGGTTATCATTTCTAATTAGTCAACTTATATTTAAGGTGTAAAAATAAACGTATCTTAAGTACAGTTAAATCTATGTATTTTCAAAATACATACAAATAACTATTTGATTTAAGGTTGTTAAATGACAACGACTAAGAGCTCTAGATATAAGGCCAGTCTTAGTTGACACTAGTTACTAAAGTGTATTTAAAATCTACGTGAGAAAGTATTAATTGTGTTCCAGAAATCTTAGCGGTAACATCTTTGAATGTGGCATTGAACAAATCGGGTTTGAATCCCTTTGAGATTAGTAGTCTCCTCAGGAATGAAGATATACTGTGTTAATAAGCTCCACCCAAAAAGAAACTAAACAGTAAGCTTCTTTATAACTCGTCTATCATTTTACTTACCTACACCTGTTACACCCCCGTGGAGCATAGGCCGCGTACCAGCATTCTCCAACCCACTCACTCCATCATGGGGCTTCCTTTCTAATTCTATCCAATTTTTTTTCATTCTTCTCATGTCTGTCTCCATTTCTTGGCATAATGTGTTCTTTGGTCTTCTTCTCCTCCTTTCGCCTTCAGAATTCCATGTTAGGATTCGCCTTGTGACGCAGTTGGGTGCTTTCCTCAATGTGCATCCTATCCACTTCCAGCGTTTCTTCCTCCACTGAAATTTAGTTTGTTCTCTCCCACAGTAGGTTGTTTCTGATAGTGTTTGGCCAACGGATCCGAAGTATTTTGCGTAGACAACTGTTAATAAACATATGTATCTTCTAGATGATGGCTTTCGTATTTCTCCACGTTTCCGCCTCATACAACAGGACCATCTAGACATTTGCATTAAAAATTCCGACTTTGCTGTTGGCTGACAATTGTTTTGAGTTCCAGACGTTCTTCAGTTGTAAATATGCTGCTCTTGCTTTGCCGATCCGCGTCTTCACATCTACCGTGTTCATCGATGATGCTACTCAGATATGTAAAGGTTTTCACATCCTCCAAAGCTTCTCCGTCAAGTGTGATTCGATCAATGCATGCTGTATTATATCGGAGAATCCTGCTTTTCTCTTTGTGTATATTGAGACCCACTGCTGCTGAGGCTGCTGCTACACTGGTCGTCATCTCCTGCATTTGTTGTTGTCTGTGTGATAGAAGAGCCAAATCGCCTGGAAAGTCTAGATCGTTCATCTGCGTCCTAGCTGTCATTGTATCCCATGCTTTTCCTGGTATTGAGAGAAGAGTGATGCCTCTGTAGTTATCACACTTGCCTTTTTTGGTATGTTGATCAGAAGTTCTTTCTAGTGTGTTGGTACTTGTTCTTCATCTCAAACCTTACTGAAGAGAATGCGGAGTATCTTTACAGTTACTGCTACACCTGCTTCCAGTGCCTCTGCTGGAATGTTGTCTGGTCCTGCTGCTTTGCCACTTTTGATTTGTCTGATGGCCATGCTGATCTCTTCAATTGTTGGTGGGCCAACGTCGATTGGGAGGTCCGTGGATGCTACTTCGCTGTTGGGTGGGTTCAGTGAAGCTTGTCGATTCAAGAGTTCCTTGAAGCGCTTTACCCACCTGTTTCACTGTTCTTCAATGTTGTTGATTACTTTGTCTCCCTTACTTTTCACTGGTCGTCCAGATTTATGATAATTTCGAGCGAGTTTCTTTGTTTTATCACACAATTGTCTCATGTTTCTCTTGCAGCATTCGCTGCTGTCATTACTAAATCTTTCACATACTTACGTCCGTCCGTTCTGATGCTCCTCTTCACTTGCTTATTTTCTTCTGTGTATTCGGCTAGTGTGTTGGCTTTTTATGCTCCTGTTCGGCTGATATTGATTGCTGCCTTCTTGTTCCTCCTTTCTTCAATCTTATACAGTGTACCAACAGTGATCCATTCCTCGTGATGGTGCTTCTTTTGGCCCAGAACCTACTGACATGTTGAAACGATTGCCTCCTTGATACCTTTCCAGTTGCTCTGCATGGTAGTTCCCTCTCGATTGAGTGGATCATGAAATACCTGGAACCTGTTGCTGATGGCTATCTTGAATTTGATGATTCTTAAATTTTAATTTCATCTTGGTGACCAGCAAATGATGATCTGATGTTATATCAGCTCCTCTCCTGGTTTTCACATCCTCCATCGTCCTCCTGAACTTTTTGTTGATGCAGATATGGTCAATTTTATTTTGTGTGTGTTATCCGGTGAAATCTATTTGGCTTTGTGTATGCGTTTATGTAGGAATATGGTGTCGCATATGAACAGTTTGTTGAAGGCACATAGGTTTGCAAGTCTCTCACCATTTTTGTTCTTTTCTCCTAGTCCATGTCATCCCATGATGGCTTCATATCCGGTATCGTCCATTTCATCTTTGGCATTTAGGTCCCCCATCAGAATGGTCAAGTCCTTTGTTGGGTACTTCTCAACGATTGACCACAGTCTATCGTAGAATTTATCTTTAACGTCTTTATTGTAGTAGTTGGTAGGCGCACAGCATTGAATGACATTCATTGCAATGTCCAACCCTCCTCCTTAAGCCGGGCTTGGGACTGGCAGTAACCCCAGAGGAGCTCCAGGCGGAGTTTATATTCAGTTGTCATTAAAAGTACTGCATTGCTAATTTGAATCCCTCAAACTATTTTCCGATTCCTCTCAGAAATTATAATTAGACAAATTGTTAGTAATTACTGATGAGAGGATAGAGAATGTATATCTTTGGTTTGAAAAGGATAAATAAAAAATGAACTGGACGAAACTTTATTTTCCGGCTGTTATAACAAGCTTATACAAAGAATTATCCCCTAGTATTGGTCAGTTTGGGTTAAATAATTGTCATAGCAACCTATAGAAATAAACATTAGTTATCCTGTTTACTGCACCTATCAAAAAATAAATAAATAGAATTTCCATTTAACGAGTTTTTGATTATTGAGGTGATAGAAATACCCTAATTGGCTAAAAAAAACAATCGGAAGCCATTCAATGTTTCTATAGTTAATTACTAGAACAGTTTATACATCTAATCGAGTATTTTACAAACACTTTTAAACAAAATATCCCTGAAATATTTTTTAAGAAATAGTTTTTTCCCGATTCTCACCGAATAAATTGATGCATCTTTGCTTGTTTAAATTAGAAATATTCAAGTTCCATCATTGAAATACTTCCTGAAAACCAATGCATCGATGTTAAGTAAGTTCACTTGTTTCATTGAGATTTATATCTTTTTATTTTTATTTCTTTGAACCAACAGTCATCTTCAAGAAGACAATGTCATGATTTGAGATTGTTATTTAATTACAGTGAACACTTGATTAACTACTCAGTTAGGAGCGCACAGTGATTATGAACTAAATTTGCTGTACACGATAAACTATGATAGAAAGTTAGAAGGTTATACTGATCACGAGAATAGTTAATATATATGTGAGGACGGTTCACAGGTGAACTTGAGGAAGCTCTAATAAGCTCAGAAGGAGCCGAACATATTCTATCCAATAAGCTTTTGGAAGAATATTCCAGAATCACTATGTGTAGCTTCGCTATTAGAAAAATGCTAATAACCCCCTGTGTGCGGATTGGATAACTAAAATGATGATTTAATTTTACTAAAAACTATAAATACCTGACAGTTTTGTACCATAATTGACAGTTTGGAATAGCATTCCTTCCACTTGTCTTCTGTCTCCTCATTTTGCGACTTGGGAAAGTTCTAGCGTTCGAGTGCTCAAGTTATACGCGACATACTAAGAATTTAAGCTCAAGGTATAACAATATACACTTCACTTGCTTGTATGTTACCAAAATAGATTGTCATCTCCACACCAATGCAAATCAAACTAATGCACCTCACAATCTGAATAATGTTGTTCCAAAAACTTCTTTCAATTAAAAGTATTCCCTGATGATTTCATCTGAACATCACTACAAGTTTCGCAATCGAAACATGTAGATTAGAGAATACAATATCATTAAAAAATACCGTAAGAGTTAATATCCATTTAAATATTGATTTTGTGAGACTTGTATTATTATTTCAGTAAATAACTTTCAATAATTTCACGCGTTCCTTAATTAACAATTACGAATAACAAATATTTTTTAATAGCTGAGATCATAGATCAATTGAAGCTAGACCACCATTAGAAACCTGAAAGCACTGGACGGCCGTTTCGTCCTATTGTGGGACTCCTCAGCAGTGCGCATCCACGATTCCACTTCACGGGATTTAAACCCAGGACCTATGAATCTCGCGCGCAAGCGCTTAATCTCTAGACCACTGAGCCGGCATCCAACGGTGATGTCTAACTTCAACCGATCCACGAAATTGAGCGACACATCCACCATTGTCTTCAGTGAGTTACTATCTTCTTATGTTAAACAGATTGGTTCCCAACAAAATTGATTCAATCATTAAATAGACATTGTTGTCTTTCAAAATGCATAAGATGTATAAAGATCAATGTATAAAATGTCAGTTTACTTGTTAATAAGTAATTGTGATAGTACACTTGAGTGTTTGAATTGGTGTCAGCTTTCTTCCTTTAGTTGAAGTCTATTATAAGTCGTGTTCCCACTGAACATACTATCATTTACGAATTAGGAGTATTAATTCCTGACAGTATAATTGGAATTCATATTGAACAGAAACTATTTTTCGTACAGGTGATTTCTGTTTTTAGTAATATGAATATGAATGAAGATTTATAAACTTTAGCAGTTGAGATCATGAGTCGTGGATGCACACTGCTGAGGAGTCCCACAATAGGACGAAACGACCGTCCAGTGCTTCCAGGTTTTCCATGGTGGTCTAGCTTCAATTGACTCATGATATAATATCCACAAAAATGCCTTCGAATATTTTTTTTGTTTACTGAATGAAAAACCCTTGTTTTATATAAATAATTGTAGTCGTACATAACTTGTCTCATGATTATTTATTTGACAGTATGAAAAATGCCACTGCGATAAAACAAGTAAGTTTCCTATGATTGTTTTCTTTCATACATTTCCAATTATTTTCTTTGCAAATCATTTATAGTGACATCATTAAGTAGATTTTTCCATCATTTTTATGTTGAAAATTAAAACTACATGGGTTTTATTAGGACTTCATTTTATGACCAAATAACTTAACTCGTCTCTAAAATTCGTTTAAAAAAACAAGATTAATCATACTATCGTTATGGAGCTGTGGAGATGGCTGAAATTCAAAGAAATCAAGAACCGGTCAATGTTAGACCATCAATGAAAACCATGAGGTATTAGACTGCAGTTTCGTACTAGTATGAGACTCCTTGACACTACTAAACCACAATCCCTCCGGCAGGAATTGAACCTTGGACCTTCGGTTACGCGCCCGAACCCTTAACCTCTAGATCATTGAGGCCATATCAAAACGTAATAATGTCTAACTTGGGGTAATCCACGATATTGCGTAACCGTCTTCCATTTTCTTAGTTGAGTAAGTGCCTAACATTGGACACAGATCATATCGATTAGTCACGGCTTCTCACTACGTCTCCGGAAATTTCCTCTCAAAGTTAGTCAAATGTGAGCATACGATAACATTCAGTATGGGATTGTAGAGATTGTTGAATTTCATTCCAGGTTTTTAATGATTGTACAACGTAATGAAATTTTTCATTTTTATTAGGTTCAACAAATTTTAAATGTCAAATACTTCGTCAGGGAATTAATAATGAATTTGCTTATAGTATAGCCTGTTCAATTATTTTATTTCACCCGAATTTCATCGATATAAATTCATAGTTGTGTACAGTTGAATGATCTTCAAAAACTTTTGTTATCACAATAGGCTCATTACAATTTAAATGTTGAAATCCTTATTCACGAATTAACTTCTCACCAAGAAATGAACTAAACATTTCAAGGAATTTCTGTTACTTCAAATCTTTATTTTGCCTCATAGAATACAACTGTCTGAAAACTTAAGACATTTCAAATAATACGAGGTCATTGAAATTACTTGAATATAACTTCAACAGTGAACAATCATTAACTATTAAGAAATTGAGTCTTCAATGAACATAATACAGTTAGATCAATTGAACAAACTAGTTATATGGTTTCTGACTAATTCCAATTCATGATATAGAAATCCCACCAAATGAGACTGAGATTTTTATAATATTTTCGAATTTAATAAGAACAGATGTATGCTTGCCAATGCTCTGATCCTGACATATTTTCAGGATTTTCAATGAAATCTGTACTTTGTAATTTCAACCAAGTAGAATGTCAAATAAATAACCATCCTCAAGGCAAAATGAAGTCCGTGCTACACAGAGTATTGATTCACTTAGGTAAATATGGACTATCGTATTTTTCTTAGGGACTTGTGCAGTTCACACTGGCTTTATTTACTTAAAGCTCAAGTCAATTTTTAATAGATTTTTCACGTCAAATTACATAAAAATGTTACAGAACCCCCCACTAAATAGGATAAAATGTTTATTTCTGTAGAGCCTGATAACTTTGAAACTAATCTAATCTTGTTAATCTTTTTTCCTTTTTCTTTCTTCTATCTGAATGTCTCCCCTTGTTGTTCGTCTCATTTTATTTTATCTTGATACTTGTGATGTATATATCTATGTATGTATGTATGCATGTATTAAAATGATTATATTGTTATCATCCTCTTAATATTACAAATACTTAACCCTTAATCATTTCATATTTGATCATAATAAACATCATATTGATCTTGTAATATGACTGATCCATTGGGTGAATGATTTCCTCATTCTTTATATCTGTCATTATTATTAATTTAGCACCGTTGCTGTACACAGTGTACAATCATATAAGAAATTATGATTTATACTTTTTAAGTAATCTAAAATAAATTATTCATGTTAAAATCTAAAATATATATAAGAACTGTATGTATATGTGTAAAATGTTTTTACTCTCCTGATAATGGATGATGATGATGATGATAATGATGATTGTGGCGATGGTGAATATTCAGGTCATAGGATTAAACACAAAAGACTCCATTAGAATGAATTTCACTAATTGGAATACACTATACAAAAGAGTGAAGTTAAACCAAGAATGAAGATATATAATGATCATAACTTTGTACGACATAATGATTTATTTCATAAGGTTTAGAAGATTGGTTTAATTTGTGAGTGGTTGTTGTGACGAATGGACATCAGTTGGAACAACACTGAGAACAAAGAGGCATCTGAAAAGTATTTTATGCTAATATAAATTATTAATTTTAAATTGACTGAAAGAATTCAGTCAAGCTGAAAGTGAAATAATCATCAATTTAGTATGAGGTCGCAAGATTATTGTTCTATATTGTGATTATAATCCGAAAATGTAGATCATTATGTTTTAATCCTCAGTCTTTTTCTCGTCGAAGATCCTGCATCCCAACTCTGGACAGCTTGTGGCTAAATCTATCTAATACTCTCTGATTTTTTCATTGATATTGATGTCAATTAGTGAAGAAAACCATTTTTAGATACTATTACTCAATCATTATTGTAGTGTTCCAATTTTTTTTTAGTTCAAGTCACTTGACTAGTTACATCATTCAAAATATTTTCTTAATCGAATTATAAAAACCCAATTATTCAGATTCTTGGCACTGATCGATATTTAATGGACGAGAAATAAAACATCACTTTAATGTGTATGTTTTGTTATCAAATTATTGAACATCATAATATTAGCAAAGATAGAATAGTTACCGACAATGAAATAGTGTATTATCTTATTATAAATAGAATTTATATAATGTGACTTAATAATAAACGATCATATTAGTAAGACCAAGTAAAATAGCCCCTACAAATTTAAGAAAATAGTCAGATAAATCTATAATATGTCTAATCACTATAAGTAGTGGAGATTCAAAGAAACATTAGACAGAAAGCTCTCAACACTATAATAAAGGATTTTTGAATTATTAAAATGATACGACATTAGTTATCAATGGCAACAAATTAAGCTAGTGGATTTCACATTGAACTATTTTATATATAATGAATATGAATCCACAAATCATAATGATTTCATGCTTCTTTGTGAATTCACTGGCACGATTTATCAGCACTCAATGATAACATGTATTCAACCCAGTTTTAAACTTAAAACAAAGTTGTTCTAGTCAGTGGAAATCTCTTTCAAGAATAAATTATTTAAATGACCGCATCGTTCAATGGTCGCAATAAAATAATCTATTTACAATTCATACCCGTTGCACAAGTGAGCAGTTATCTAGACTCAGTAGCTAAATGGATAATGTTTGTCGTTTAAGACGACATGTATTTGGTTCGAGTCTGTGGACAGATATCAAGTTTCGAATGCAGGTACATTCAGCTGATCAGTACAAAACAAGATGAAACGTTTATTCTGGTTTCAACTGCTATCCCATAAAAACTTTATTTAATTTTTGATAAAATCACTTATTGTGTAGCGTTCATTAGAAAATATGATCGTTATCATGTTAATAATATTCACTTCGAATGATAGCTTTCACCATGGAATAACGTTAATCGGAGATCCAAAAAAGCTAAAAAGTAATCGATTTCTGTTCTACTCTCGTTTGAAGATCTTCAACAGTCCATAATCCTGCCTCTACGAAGCCCCTGAAACTATGATCCTCTGATTTTACTTCAATCATAACACACTTAGACTAAAGAGTTATATCCCATTTAGTTCGATATTTCTAACGTCTGTAATTTCACGGTCCATATTGCGACAACCAAATAATTGTGTCATTCAGTGATTGCCACAAATACTAGATACGGTTAGTCTCTTTTCAGTCTTCCTTCTTATAAATGAAAGTATTTTTTTAGGTAAGTTATTTTCAATATTCCCTTCATTGCTATTCAAAGTAGTAGAACGGTATTTTTAATGCATGTAATATGAATTTGATTTCGAATTCAGTGTTGTGTATGGATAACAGAAATTAATATTGACCATACTAACTGAATGCATGAATCACAAAGCATGTGTATGTAGCCTCGTTTTCTTTATTTTTACCGGTTGTGCATATTTTTCTCGTAATTTCTTTCCTCTTCTTTTTTTCTTTTCTTTGACAGACTATTCTTAAAGAAAATGATGTAATTGAATCGCCTAAAAGAAATATCCCAGGATTAATAATGAAAAAATCATACGACTATGACACCACAGTAAGTGTGTGTAATGAATGTTCATCTGTATTTTTTTCTTTATGGTAGTATGTTACTTAAAATAGCATCTAAGTAGTTTCGTGAGCTCAAGCAAATAAAAGGCTTTGGTCTTCGATCACTATTCATTGTCAATCTACTAAATTAAATTTTAAAAAAACTTTTTAGAAAAATTAGATTTTATTTATTAAGTTTTAATAATCTTACTGGTTTTGCGACTTAAACTTCAGACAAGAACTTTTGATCTTATTTATAAGAGTTTCAACTAACCATATGATTAGAATAAATAATTAATTACTGCTTATTAATTTCTTCATAGACTTTTCTAAATAACATGTTAACTTTAGCTGAAGAATTCGAAAACATTTCTAGAGCCAAAAACAAATGAAAGAATATAGTTATAAAACTACATTTCATGATGATGATGATGATGATGATGATGATGATGATGATGATGATGATGATGATGATGATGATGATGATGATAATGATGATGATGATAATGATGATAATAATGATGATGTTCTAATATCAGTTAATTACTTCCAGTTTTTTTGATTGACGTTGATTTTTGATAAATCTATGTCAGCTACCACAATTTAACTGTTTACCCTTATTTAAATATTTCATGTAGTTTATTTTATTTTTCAGTCAAATATCTCTTCTGAAGTCGATATCAAAAATTACAATACTGTTAATATTTCCTCATCAAAACAACAAACTACCAAAATAACCAAAGAGGTTATATCCTTACGAGAAGAAATTAACGTATTTGAACATATTTCAGATGATAATACATCTCAATCTAATTATAACCAATCTAAGCGAAGAATATCATTACAATCAACTGGACCAAAAATTTTTATTGATCGACGACATAATAGAACAAATCGTAGAAGTAGTACATCTTCAAATATCACTGAACTTTGATCAATAATCAACTCATTGTGTATTACATAATGAAAATTATTTTTATAATCATAAACAATATGTAACTTCATATATATGAAAATTTACTGAATGACTTTGAATGTTTTACACTTAGATTCAATTTGTTTTATAAGATGCCTCATTTTTTTATATTTTGAATTCATTGATATTCCATGTTTGTTTGTTCCTTTTTGTTTTTTTTTCGCAATTAACCGTCTTTTCAGTTCATTAATATTTTCTTGATGAGATTTAGTACTGTGGTTAATGTATAAAAAAAATATCCTGAATGTAAAAGGAAAGATTATTGAACAATTCGATTGATAATTATTTTCATAGGGCAAGGGAAAGGTTTTGAAAGACTTATATTCATATTGATCATGAAATTTCGTATGTTTAGGTAATATCGAAACATTTGTTCATAGTATGCTTGCACCAACAAATCCAGGGAAGATTCTTGGTGATAGGAAAACACAGACTTACGAAATTATAATTTTCACATCCATTGAACAGATTAATGGTCATTATGAACTCTCTAACAAAGTGGATGATGCGTCAAGATCTGAAGTTATAGGTGTTGGGGTCCTGTGTTAATTCAGTAGATGAGTCTTAAATAAGACAGAATGGGTATCCTCGATTTTATTGTCTTAACACATCCTACAAGATGATCACTTAAATCCTTAAATGACAACAAGGACTTTTCAATCAAACTATCTAACTCACACAGGAGATTCTATCGAAAGTATGTAGCCTTAATGAGTTTTAAGATAGCAGAGATAAAAATTCTCATTTATGTTAAGCGATTATAATTAAGAAAAGGTGGATAGTATCTGGCAGTGGAATCCAGGACGCGCGTTTTGTCCTATTCGAGACTCGTCAGCTAGATGTATCTACATCTCAGAGTTGATGTTCACTCTGGGACTCGAACCCAGTACTATTCGTTTCAAACCCCTTTCGCATTATCCACTTATCTACTGAGTCCTGGTAGCTACTAGCTTGTGCAATGTGGTGAAGTTTAAATTTACTTGGTGTTGTTTACTTGGATCCTTCCATTGATGTTCAGGACTGATTATAATTAAGTTTATTTTGCGATGTTTGAACAAGTCAGACCTGTTTTCTGATTGATCGCACATAATATTATTGCGCTGTTCCTTTGTACTATTTAAACTTGGATTAATTTTGATTTTGTTATGTATTCTCTGAAGAAGTAGCTTAGACTGAGTCACAAAACGTCAGAAAATGTAATTTTCTACTCTTTGGGATATTACAAATATATTGTTTTATTTATGATTAGAATTAAGTTTATTTTGCGAAGTTTTTGTTAAACTAAACAAGATAAATATTGGACAACAGTATTTTGACGAAATCGAATGCGAATCCCCTGTCAACATTAGTTGATTGAAATTAAAACTATAAAATTATGATATTTATTATAAGTACCATATAATTGGGAATTCAAGAGATCGATCCTGTGTTGTTGTGGGTAAATACAATTAGACTAGTATAGATCAAGAGTAAACAACTAGACAATCCTGTTTGCTGTCAATAATTATGCATGTAATTCAGTTTCATGATAAAGTTAACCTTTAAATAATACAAAAAATTCATAAAAAAAACAATTCTGTATTGTCATTACTTAGAAATCTACGGATACACTATAAACATACGTATTCTGGTAAATCCCGAATTCATTTTCTATGTGTACATGTTTGTCAAGATTCAGTGATCAGATTTTAAACCTATAAAGAAAATATGTAATGATATAGTGTTCACAGTGATCTTAATTATGATAACTTAATCTCATTAGTAACCAACAATAAGCTAAACTATTTAGGTGATCTACCAAGTGAGTGTGACAGATTATTTTCGATTACAATAATGTACTACTTATGGATAGTTAAAGGTTCTATTAGACATTTTTCAGTTTTATTCCCATTTAGCTATTCAATTCAAACTATTGTTTGGTAATTAGTCATTATTAATTGGTGAATTATCTGACTTTTTCCCCCTTATGATATTAAATTTGAGATAATTCACATCATCTAGTTGTATTAAAATGAAAACGATCGACTACTGAATACCATTTCAAAGTTTTATTAGAATTTAAGAGACCTCGTTAATACAAATACAATTAGATTCAGGACCTACGAATTTTCAGACGATCTCGTAATTATTGAGTCATCGAGTTAGAGTCCGACACTCAGCAGTGTAACCATTTGTGCGTGATTTAAACCTTATTCAACTTATATATATCTTTATAAGTCATCCAAGACCAACACTCATATGACATAGTTTCTAATTGCATTTACAAATTTTCATGTACTATGAATAGAAAGTATATATGAAGGACGCAAAAATATCTTCTAGAGTTTTCGAATATATCACTTTAAGCTTGTTTCTGAAAGGAAGAAAAGTTTAAGCGAGCACAGTTATCATGTATCCAGGAATGTTTGATACAACGTGGGTACCTCTACAAATGTAAAATAATCAACAAAGAACAAGTATTAACTTTACTCCGGTTTGTTGTTGCTATCAGAATCAAATGTTTTAAACTTAGTTTACGTGTACAGAAGAAAAACGTGATAAGGGGTTTTGTGGAGATTTCAATATTTTCATAATTGAAATCATGAGTCAATTGAAGCTAGACCACCATGGAAAACTTGGAAGCATTGGACGGATTGGTTGAAGTTAGACATTAACACCGTTGGATGCCAGCTTAGTGGTCTATCGGTTAAGCGCTCTGGCGCGAGACTGGTAGGTCTTGAGTTCGAATCTCGTGAGGCGAGATCATGGATGCGCACTGCTGAGGAGTCCCATAATGGGACGAAACGGCCGTCCAGTGCTTCCAGGCTTTCCATGGTGGTTTAGCTTCAATTGACTCATATTTCAACATGAAAATTTGTGATTGTAAAAATTAAATATAATCATCCAACAAAAACAAAATCGCTTCTAATATAATAATAATAATAATAATGGTAATCATAGTAATAGTGTTACTAGTTAAAATATGCTCATTACACTCTTATATTAATCAATCTATAATTATTGACAGATTACATAAGGAAAAACTTAAATGGGTTAAATCTTACCTAGAAACGTATGCTTTAAATTAATTGAATTACATTAATAATAATAATAATAATCTTGTCTAAAAAACTTTCCGGTAATCATGCAAGTTCATGGCAAAAAATTTTTATTCACACATTTTCTTTCTTTACTGCAATAATAAAACAAACGAATGAAGAAGACGAAGAAAAGGGAAACACACACAAAATAAGTAAATGGGTTCAATAATAATTTAATCAAAACACTTCATAAGTTCAGTGTTTTAATGTCGAAATTAATCTAACCGTTTAATTCATTATTATGAATATAAGTACTTAATGACAAAAGTTAATGATTTAAGTTTATTTACAAATAATTGACATAATTCTCCAATCTCCCTCTCTTTACTTCCCTCCCTCTGCCTCTCTCTCTCTCTCTCTCTATATATATATATATATATATATATATATATATAAATCGATAGTTTGCCTACTTGGCAGCTGATATTGGAAAGGAAATTACCTTATTTTGTCAAATTATTGATCTTCAACTAACTGATCTATACATCATTTAAAGCCACATTGTTTGTTCATCGGTATTTCAGTCATCTGACTAATTTGTAGGCAGATACTGTAGTGAACAAGAAGACGAGTCGGAACAATCGAGTGTATTTAAGCACAAAACTACAGACTATATCAGTAAAAGATGAGAACCATATAGTAAATACTTAATTTGCAAACTATCCATCAATTGACTGATTCTTGACCGTTCCTTCTGTAAATATCAGTTCATCTTCTCCGATTATTATTGTTTATGCATTTTCATACTAATTGTGCTTCGTTTCCTTTCTTTCCTTATTGATCTTCTACTGAAATACATTCAATACCCGACCATCGTAATATACTATTTATGTGGATAAAAGTAACCCACACCACAATACAAATACTGGTAATTATAAATAATCTTGTGAAAATATTTTACGGCATAACAATGTGGGAGATAAGAGATAACGATAATTAGCACAAACTTTACTCAACCTACAAAATCTATGGCAATCAATGTGATTTTGCTACATCATACTAAAAATTTTATTTATTTAGAACATTCCCTGATCCAAACAAGAATATGTGTGTGCCAAAGATGACTAGATAAATGACTCATTTAATTATTACAACTTGCCACCAACTTCCACCTCTCATGAGCTATATGGCTTTAACAGATAAAGTGATGTTTGACCCTGAAAGAGTAATGTGATTTTTGAATTAATCTGTAGGTGAACATATCAACAATAGGGACTAGAATAATATGAGGGGTTCCATTTTTAGAGGTGAATTTGTGTTATAACTAGGGAAAATCTATATGAATTGCTTTCAGTGCGCGATCTGTAGCTTGACTTTTTTGATAGTACGTGTATCCAAATGATCTTCGTGATTGATACCCTTTTGAAATAAAGGTTTTTAATTCGCTCTTTTGTGGTGTCTTATCTAGTAACCGTTACTAAATACTGACAGGTTATGACTTCGAGTACGTTACATAAATCATGATGAAGAAAATACTTTGTTCTGATTTTTGGAGTGCACTTAAGCATGTGTATAATCTCGATAACGTTTGTCATCAATCCATACCGATGATGATCTTCTAAAATTACTGGAATTCATACAAACATTAGTAACCATAAATTAATCATTGTCAATGCTTATTTAGTTTCTTTACAATTAAACTTTAAGTAATTAACGTTATTCTTTTTCTTTTCTTCTAATCTTGCGGTTATTTTGATTTCTTGTTTAATTGAATATTGAATATAATTAGATGTTATTAACAGTATAATTCTGGCATAAACTAATTACTAAACCAATCACTCCTATTTTAAAAGAGAATTTGTGAAAAATTTCCTCTCCTTGGCATCTCTTTTTTCCTTCTAAAACAGTAGAGAAAGTGGAATTCATTCAATTCGAAGAAAGTATTGCACAGACACGCACACACACATATACACACATGCATACATTTCACGAATGAACAATATTAATCACTAAGTAAATCAACACAAATAAATAGATGTACAAAGATTAAAATAATTGGAGGTAGAACATATATCAGCTAATCAACTGCTTATAATCAAGAGTAATTTAGTCTTATTGTTAGTTAGTTACTTAGTCAGTTAGTTCGTTAATTGTTAAGGTTTTTAATTAGTATTATTCGGATTGCTCAAACTTTACTAAGCTGAAAAGAGAGAGAAATTGAATTTCCTGAGGCTATATATATATATATATATAGAGAGAGAGAGAGATTTGAGATGTTCTGTTGAACCATGTACAATATGAGCAAACGGATTTGTTCATCATTGTATGCCATTGTCATCAATTTGCTTCAAAGAGCTGTTTCGATTTGTCCTTATTTTCTTTCTTAAAAGATTGCAACTAGTTGTAGAAGTATACTATATCAAGTGTATGCATGTATTTATGTGTACAAGAAAGGGATACATATACAGAGAGAGAGGGGGGGGTGAGAGAAGGAATATGTGTTACACATAGAGATATTTCTTTCAACTCCCTTCACCTTCATCGTATATTTATTACTAAATAATTATCTTTAATTATAAAACAGATGAATGATAAAAAGGTAAATAACATAAAAACGAATTAGTTGACTAAATGTTCTTTAGTCAATAAAATATATTCTTCTTTCGTATTTATCCGTTAGCATGGATAACAACAGTAAATGAAGGGATAAAATTAATCTCTGTAATACTATTCTAACCTTAAATATGATTAACTTGTATATAAGTGATTGTATGTTGTTTAGCTTGAAGCATACCTCATATCAAACCTTCCTTAAGTTTCATAATAGTAATAATAATACAATAATTATTATTCTTCACAAATATGTTTCCCAATTTTATCATCATCATTATTATTATTATTAGTTTACTTGTTTTTTTGTTGGGAACACTTTGTTTATTTTCTGATCAATAGAGGAAGAGTGAAAATGGGAAATAAAATGTCTTATTTAATTGACTAGAAACAACAACAGTAATAATGACGAAATAGAAAAATCACTTCAAACATACAAAAAAGCTGATAGAAATCAAGATAATTAAGGAGGAAGAATAGTAAAGTAATTCATCGCTTTCTTGTTCAATTCATCTTGCATGCATCCACACACACACACATATATATATATACACTTGCTGCCATGTGCATTTATGTATGTGTGTGTATGTTAACAGTTAAGTTAACGAAATAATTATAAAACCATTCCAAACATTTAATTGGGAAAGATGTTGATGAGCAAAGAGACAAGGAGAGGAATACTACTAATAATAAAGATAATAATAATCATGGTTAGTATTATTGAAAGTAGTATTAATCTAATTACTAGGCAAACTATTTATCTCTATTAAAAAAAAAGAAAAAAAACGGAAAACAAATAAAGACATTTATACACATCAACATAATCATTCTCAATTGAGTTTACCCATAATTACAGTAAGCTATAAGAATTCCGCTTTACATATTGATAGATTATCATTTATAGTTAATTAACAATATGAATTTATAAGGGCCCTATTTCAACTGAAATTTTAATCAGTAAACTCTAAGAAACCAAATGAAACTTTGTAATTGACACAAAAGTTTATAAAAAGTGTTATATTGTAGAGTTTATTGAATTTAGTTAGATAGCCAATAAAAACTAGGAGGCATGAATATTTCGTCTTAGTAGGGCATTCATCATTTGCCAGTATTTACGACTTCAATAAAAATGAAGCCCCAAACCTCCGAGCCTAAAGTTAATCTTCAAACTTCAGACTATTCAACTAACATCCAGTGATTCACAATTCCAACTCCAGTAATTTTTTGATATTGTTTGATTATTAATCATTTCCATGGATGGCATTTACTTCACACCTAATTTAGTTGACCTCCAATGGTCACTAAATAAGATGATTTGAAATGTCAAGTTACAAGAGATTCCACACAACTGGTTTAGGTGAGTGGCAGTTTAACAGAGATTTTTAAGCTAGAATGGAACATCATTGAGTTTTAAAAGTTTAATCGGTCCTGATGTAAACTATTTTCAAATCTAGGGACTGTCTCTCATATAGGCGACTTCAGAGATGCACTTAAGCTGGACAATCAGTGGAAACTAAAAAGCAATGAGTTCCTCTTCCGTCTCAGTATGGAACTCCTCTATGGATATGCACAACCAAGATTGAATCAAGAATAAAACCTAAAACGTTCATATTTCACAATAACAACGGTACTTTTAGATCATGAGTATGATAAGTATCTGATAGCTTATATTTCCAGCTCCGGTTAGTTCTCAAATACCGTTTTATTTAAATCTACAAGAGCTCATGATTATACAGTTAAACAAAACAGTTGCATTATGATACCTTTTTTGATCACTTAGAATAACATCAAATAAATGTAATTCCCAAATAAGTCACTGTATAACCAATCTGTTGTTTGTTCTTGTCTAATATCAACGAGGTGAAACGCTGTAGAAATTGTTGGAGTAAAATTAAACCAAGAAAATTTGACCCAATAATTAATATCATATTTAATTTCATATCCATCTACCTCAAAACAAGTAAGATGCATGTACTATAATGTCTTTAGTTTTTTTGATAGTTGAATTCCATGAGTCGATTAAAGCTAGACCACCCTAAAAAAACACCTGGAAGCACTGGACGCCCGTTTCGCCCTAGTATGGGACTTCTTAGCAGTGAACACACACTATTCACAACTCCTTAATGTTCAAAACTAACATAAAATTTTATTGGTTTTGAAAAATTCTCGAAATAGCAATAAAATTGTTACTAGATATAATTTCCTGGACAAAATAGATAAGAGTACAAGCCATTGGATACTAACACAGCATTCTAAAAGTAACCTTATCACTAAAAAGACTAAGGCTTCTGATTTCTATCATTTGCAAGGTTGTTAGTGTGTACTGTCACACGGAAGTCCTCCACCAGAAAAACATATTTTGTTGCTCCTTGCTTTTCACTTATAGTCTGACTAAAACCCAACTTTGATGTCCACAACAAAATACGTCATTTAAGCTAAAGAAATATTTGAACTATTAATGTTTTCATTGGTTTCACACACTTCTAATTCCTCTTCTTACAAGTATTGTTATTCTTTAACTTATTCCAGTGAAGTGGAAATCATTTGTTCAATTTACTCTAACCATACAATTAAGTAGATTAAACATTAATAATTGAACAGTTAGAAATTAAAAGAGAATAAGTTGAGTTAAAATGAGACTTGGAAAGAAAGTAAGTAATTATTTCCAGCATTTAAAATAGGTAGAATAATTTTCCTAAGATTAATGACAGAAATTATTAATCATTTTTAAATCACAGATTATACCATTTTTCGTAATGAACAGATTTTTTCTCAACAGTGCACACCTACGATGCCAATAGAGGGATTCGAACAAAGGACATTTGGTCTCGAACGCGATCGCCTAACCTCTAAACCACTGAGCCGGCATCCAGTGGTATTAATGTCTAACTACAATCAATCCATCATGAAGCGCCACCCTCCACCATTGTTTTCAGTCAGTAACTACCTCACAACTGATTCGGTTTGACTCCACCGGTCATGTCTATGCTTTAGAACTCTAGGAAATATACGTTGGAGCCATTCGCTAGTGAGCACATGATGATTATTGTCAGAATTAGGGTTTATGGAAATTGTAGTAATTTAATGATTGAATTCGTTAGTCAATTTAAGCTAGATCACGAATGGAAACCTGGAAGCACACTGTTGAGAAGTCCCATACTGAGACGAAATGGCCGTCCAGTGCTTCCAGGTTTTTCTAGGGTGGTCTAGCTTAAATCGACTCGTGAATTAACCAATAGGTCCCTGCAATTTTTGTAAACCGTGCTGTGTGTTGTGTTGGTGCCCCTTTTAGCCAAATAAGTTGGTGAAACCTAGTAGGCCTCTCTGGACAAGAATGCCACATCAAATCACGGCGCAACTACCGGGGCTCAATAGCTGTTTTTGCCCTTTTTTCGTTTTTTTAGGAGGGGGGGCAGAGGGTTATTTTCTTTTTTGAATCAATAATAATTGTGCAAAGATTCTTTGTAGCTTTCGTAACCAGTTATGGGTATAAGTAGGGTGGATGATTAGCCCGATCTCCACCACCTGGGTTACCGCTCACTTTAGTCTATGGGATCAGTCCCATTATCCAGGCGACACGACAAGGACGTGTCCGTCGGGTTTTACCTCGCCCGCAAACCATCATTCTGACAAAAAAATTTCTGTCAAAAAATGATTGGATTGAAAATTTTTATCTATAGACTTTTCAGAATAGGGATTTGTGGAGATTGTAATATTATTACAGTTGAAATCACGAGTCGATTTAAGTTAGACCGTGAATGAAAATCTTGAATAACTGGATGAACGTTTCATCCCAGTATGGGGCTCTTCAGCTCTTCAGCATATCTATTTCCTACTCATGAGAAAATTTTTTCTCTAATTCAATGGAACTATATTTTATTATTTCAAAAAGATCCATATCACTCGTTTCATGACTTTATCATGAAAATGAAACGAAAAACAACAGTTCTAATTTTATGATAAGTTTGTTAAGTATGGTAGTTACTTAACGTTGATTTTGACAATGTAGAGACCAGCATGGAAAACATGAAAGCATTGAACGGCCATTTCGTTCTATTTCCGGACTTCTTAGCAATGCACATCCACCATCCCGCCTCACGAGATTCAAACCAGGGACAACTAAGTGGTATAGGGGTTTAGTGCTCGCTCATGGGACTGTCAGGTCCTGCGTTCGAATCTCGTAAGGCGGAATCGTGGACGCACACTGCTGAGGAGTCCCACAATCGGAAGAAACGGCCGTCCAGCACTTCAACGTTTTCCATAGTGGTTTAGCTTCAACTGACTCATGATCTCATATATTTAGATTACCATAATATCCGTGAAACCCCTTCTGATAAATTATTGCTATTGTTTGCAAATATGTTACTGATTATCATTTTGAAAAGAAAAAGTATGTATTTATGATAGTAACATTTTGAGAATGAATTTACTGAAAAGAGCAGCTTATCATTGAATTGATCTATCTTCTTCTATGTCATAATTGGAATATTTTATTGAATTAAAATTATCACTCAGATGAATTAAAGACTGACCAGTTGCAGTCCAAAACATCAATGAGAAGATTCAAACAAACAATACTAGGTGGATTCAAAATTCACCCCGTTGCACAAGCAAGTGACTCATTATTACATTATCTGATTATAGATCAGAGGGGGTTTTGTGGAGAATTTAGTATTTTCACAGTTGAAATCATGAGTCAATTGAAGCTAGACCACCATCGAAAACCTGGAAGCACTGGACGGCCATTTCGTCCTATTATGGGACTCCTCAGTGGCAGTGCGCATCCACGATCCTGCACTCGCGAGAATCGAACCCAGGACCTACCAGTATCGAGCCGAAGCCCTTAAACGATAGACCACTGAGCCGGCATCTAACGGTGTTTGAATTC
>NC_031501.1:5218331-5223083 GCF_000237925.1 Schistosoma mansoni | reverse complement strand
CTGCATCTCAGAGTTGATTTTCACTCCATTTCACAAGCAGGTGGTTATAAGGACTCAGTAGCTAAGTGGATAATGCGATGGCGTTTGAGGCGAACGGTACTGGGTTCGAGTTCCAGAGTGAACATCAACTCTGAGATGCAGATACATCCAGCTGACGAGTCCCAAATAGAACAAAACGCGCGTCATTGACTGCTATGATAGCCACTATCCATCTTTGCTCATAAAGCTTGTGACATCAGTCAATATCGAGGTAGTCCACATAGGATGCATATATGCCAACAAGAGACTAATCAATCGAAGTCCTAAATAACAATCGGAAGATACAAGTATACAACACCAAGTGAATATAAGTTTCTGAGAAGTTCAAATAAATATGAACTACAATTGTGTTTTTTTTTTCATTTTTATTCTGACAGATTAGTTGCTAGTTCAGTTAAAGTTATAATTCAGATCTTTGAAATCAACTTTTCAATATGGCTAGAATCAAAAGTTTTACTTCAAATTTATTAGTCTGACTTTATTCATGTTTTTATCCCAAACTATTTGATATTTATAACTTACAATCAAAAGTTTGGTCATTACTCAGTTTTCTCTTCGGTTTAATTTAGCTTCGATATTTTAATATGGAATAGATATAAGTAAGAATTTGTTCTGAATGATCATCAAAATTATCTTTTACATGACTTGATACGGAGATTCTGCAATATTTCCTATCATCGTAAATTTGTTTCAAAATGCCAGTTTATATGTTAAATAACATGTAATTGACATATCACTATTGGAATACTGAACTAAAGTAACTTTCCAAAACATTCGATCATTAATCAAATAATAATAATAAAACTGAAATATCAGTCATCACACTTTATTATCTAACTGGACAGTTTTTTTTTAACACTGATACTTCCCCATAGTTTCATTCTACAAGTTAAGTCATTTTCAGTAAAAAAGCGTACTCCATAGAAAAACTACTCGATATCTATACTTCACAGTATAAACATTTAATTGTATCTGTCAAAAGTATATTTTAATAGTTAAATTTATGAGTTCATATAAGCTAGATCACCATTGAAAACCTGGAAGCATCGGACGGCCATTTTAACTACTAAAATCACTATGATCTCCACAAACCCCATTCTGATCAAAAACATATTTCTGTTTATTATCATCATCAATGATCAAAAGCTAAGAGATTGTTGAACAACTTTTGGATTTTTAAAGGAATCCGATTAATTACTTGAAATATTTTATGTATTACTAAGTTATAAATTCACTTGGTATTGTTTACTTGAATCTTCCCCAATGATGTTTAGGACTGCAGTTGATCAGTCTCTTATCGGCGTATGTGCATCCTGTGTGTATTGCCTCGATATTGCCTTAATTCACAAGCATTATAAGCAAAGATGGATAGTGGCTAGCAGTGCACATATGCTAATAAGAGACTGATTAATTGCAGTCCTAAACATCAATGGGAGGATTCAAGTAAACAATCACAAGTGAATTTAAACTTCACCCCATTGCACAGTTAGTGGCTATCAGCACTCGTAGCCAAGTACATAATGCCACAGTGTTTGAAGCGAACGGTACTGGGTTCGAGTCCTAGAGTGAACATCAACTCTGAGGTACAGGTACATTCAGCTGACGAGTCCCGAATAGGACGAAACGCGCGTCCCGGATACCACTGCTAGCCACTATCCACCTTTGATTACTAAGTTATGTCTACCGGTCATATATATAATATACATAATTACTCGACAATTATATTTCGTCATTGTTAATAATCTATACACATACATTGTTTGCTTGAATCATTCCTTTTAGGTCTTAACCAATAAATTAGCTTTGTAAGATTGGATGAGTCCGAGTTAGGAGAGAAAAACAATTATAGTGTCCAGGTATCTAAATAGAAGATAAGAACTGAATTCAGTGTACATGTAATAAGTCCAACCGACAGTTTTAATATTTAATCAATATCAGGACCAACTTTCTTGCTTCAAGTTTTTCCTCACTCAGCTCATTTCGAATAAATCTTTTCACATCCTGTCAAGAAATATTTAACCCAGAATTTTATACATAAACTTGAAAGCATATGATATTTTGACCCATGGAAGAGGGTGTTTTACTACACAGGTTAAGAAGCACATTCAAAAATTTATTAGAATGGTAAAACATATTCAGAAGACAATGGTGGACGGTTGTTTAATTTTGTGGGTTGGTTGAAGTTAAACATTAACACCGTTGGATGCCGGCTCAATGGTCTAGAGTTTAAGCACTCGTGAGCGAGACCAATAGGTCCTGGGCTGAAATCTCGCGAGGCGGGATCGTGGATGATCGCCACTGAGGAATCCCATAATAGGACGAAACGGCTGTCCAGTGCTTCCAGGTTTTCCATGGCGGTCTAGCTTCAATTGACTCATGATCTCAACTATAAAAATATGGTATCTATTACGATAGCATATATAAGTTATGTTAAAAACTTTTAATTGATTGAATTACATTATTAAATCACAATATTAACTTTTGTGCTGTTATTGTTTGATATGAGGGGTTTTATTGATCCAACGTCTATCGAATACGATGAATTTTTCTTGATGTTTATCTCGACAAAGGTAGGCTACTATAACACAGAACATTATGCGTTACAAAAATATTCCGTATATGTGATCTATACTATCGAGATAATGTTATGACAGTTTTAAAATTAAGCTAGATAGGCAAGTACTTCATAATCTTTTATTAAATAATGATCAATCTTTAGTATATTTTGATTTGTGATCAACCAGCTTCTATGATGCACAAGCATACTAATTATTTAAAACTGGGAATTTCGGATTGTCAATATAGATACTGTAAATATTTTCTGATTTTGTTTACATTAGCTTTATAACTTATTTATTTATTTAAACACATAAACATTGGTACAAGGAGGCACTAAATAGTTATTTGCTGTTTAAATCATTCGATTTATGTGAGGGCTGGAATACTGCCCGAGTGCCGAAACAAAAGCAGGTGGTTTACTTAAGGGGCCACACCTCGAACCTTGACCTATAGTCCTAATCGACAAGGCAGTGGAGCAACTTTAAGAGATGCATTCCTATGGTAGCTGGTGACCAACAGTAGGTTTATACACTATTTGTTCTCTCAGGAGCCTAGAGCCCATGTGCACCATTGGTTTGTAATCAGGTTTTTCCAACTGCCCTAGGTCGATCCTCCATATCCACCGACCCGGTTAAATTGCCGAACATTCGCTTTTTGTCCTTCCAATTTCGTAAGCACCATTAATGACGCAGGAAGGCAGTGGGTACGACCGAGAGTGGGGAAATTCAGCTCTCCCTCTCGAAACGCTCTCAAACGGCCCCGTGCATACAACTACTGGCATACATTAACTAACATTCTTCTGTTCAACTTAACAAGTTTTTCTTCAGTAAAAAGATAAGTTACATCCATTTTATATTTTAACCCGTTATAACTTGGGAAAAATTGTATGTTTATATTACAAGTTTGAGATTAATTGCTGAAATTGATATGAAGTATGGCCTAGTGACGATTACTTGCACAAACCGAGTTATCTGTACAAGCCTCCTCAAAGCAAATCTACTAGTAACAGAAGATATCAACCGGTAAGACGTCATATTTTGTAGCTAAATGACAGATCTGAATATAGAAAGTATCAGGCATAAAAAAGCATATAAAACGTAATGCTACTACGTCCTGTGTTCGAACTCGACTCCAACTTTTTCGGTTTGGGCAAGCGATTAATATTAGTAACCCTTAAGATTAGAGTGTGACCGATACCCAGTAACCTTGAAAGTGAATTGGTTTAATAAATTTAAATTTAAAGTTTATAACTCAATAACCATTCAATGAAATTAAAACATGAATTTTAGTCTGATTCCCTGCCCACCAAACGGTACGTCGTCTAGTCCGTCGTCTAGTCTAAATTCTTCCACCCCATATTGATATCGTTACCACTCCTACTTTCAGGCCAAAAAATAATAGGATTGCTTATTGTTGGTAAATAGTGAAACTACTCATTGAACACTGTGTTCATAGAATGATAGTGAAATAATAAGTAGTTGATTGATGAATAGCGATTGATTAATGAACAACGATTGATATTACATTCGTCTGGATTTTAGTAATGACTGGGTTCTATCGATCAAGTTGCAATATAAATACTAGTATACTGAACTCAGCATCACATGCATTGTTTTTCACATTAGGTTATTTGAGACCAGTCAGTAGAAGGCTTTGAACTTAGGTTCTATGATAGATACCACTAATTAGTAAGTTATTTATGTAATTTCTTAGCATAATATACTCCCAGTGGGTTGAAAACTTCCATTGTTAACGTTTTGGACTATGTAAATGAGTGCTACTATCTTGAAACCATCAAAATTTATGTAGACATTTTAAAATTATTTCGTTAACAATATGTGAATATTATTATCAGAAGGGGTTTTTGTGGAGAATTTAGTATTTTCATAGTTGAAAGCGTGAGTCAATTGAAGCTAGACCATCAGGGAAAACCTGAAAGCACTGGACGGCCGTTTCGTCCTATTGTGGGACTCCTCAGCAGTGCTCATCCACGACCTCGCCTCCCGAGATTTGAACCCAGGACCTACCAGTTCGAATCTCGGGAGGCGAGGTCGTGGATGAGCACTGCTGAGGAGTCCCACAATAGGACGAAACGGCCGTCCATTGCTTCCAGGTTTTTCATGGTGGTCTAGCTTCAATTGACTCACGCTTTCA
>NC_031501.1:5198186-5218131 GCF_000237925.1 Schistosoma mansoni | reverse complement strand
TTAGTAGAATGGTAAAACATGTTCAGAAGCCAATGGTGGACGGTAGAAACATTTGGTGGGTTGGTAGAAGTTAGACATTACCACCGGAAAAGAAGCTCGAATGGTCTAGAGTTTAAGCGCTAGTGAGCGAGACCAATAGGTCCTGGGCTGAAATCTCGCGAGGCGGGATCGTGGATGATCGCCGCTGAGGAGTCCCATAATAGGACGAAGCGGCAGAACAGTGCTTTCAGGTTTTCCCTGATGGTCTAGCTTCAATTGACTCACGCTTTCAAGTATGAAAATATGTGAATAACCTACTCATTGGTTATCCAATGAATGATTGAAACATTTACATTTGTTATAGTCCATCTTTATTTGGATTTCAATGAGTCTATTCTTATTAAGTAAAACTCTGTATTATGATATTATATATTTTAATGTAACTAATTAAATGTGTTTCTATACATTCCAACATAGAAGTGTGAATATTATACAACAGCTTACAATGAAACAATAATCTCGGTATTGATGTCCATGATGTTGTTGTCTTTATTAGTATGATTAATAGGAAGAAATCATTTCTGCCCATATGTTGGACGCCTGTGGTTTTATTATTATTATTATTACCATTATTATTATCATTATTATTATTATTGTTATGCAATAAAAGAGAACAGTCTAATTTGTTTTATAATTCAGTTTCAGTGTAGAACCCCATGTGTCTATTGTCTCCAACTTGTTTAGTATAAATTAAATAAAGATTTATTGTTTAAACCAATCAGTATTACTTTTGATAATAACAGTATCATATTATTATTATTATTATTAAAAAGTGTAGTAATAATTAAACCCCATGTCACTTTACACACAGTAGACAAAGACAGGTTAGTTAAGCATAGGGTATAACAATGGACACACATATACACTGTTATTGTAAGATGTGATTGAATAATAATAATAATAATAATACTCTGTGTATTAAAATTAATATTTATATTTTGTCATTTGGGAAATCAATTATATATAAATGAATAATAAACAATTATAAATGCTTATAAAGAATATGTATGTTATGTGGTTCGAGGCTAACAGTAGGTAACCCTTAGAAGAGATGAGCTTGACACTGACTGGTGCTCACCAGCTTCATGTGTAATACATCATCTTAGATGATCAGATACTGTATAATCTATTTAAATTCGCATCGCTTATTGGCATAATTTAGAGAAATCTCCATTTGCGTATTTTACAAAATTCAACGTTAGAATTGTTGTTTCTCTTAATACCTATCATAGTCTATTAATTTTCCCAGAGACTGTACTAATTTTACTGTTTAATATCACAAAGTGACTATTTAGATAAACATGAAGGACTGAGAAGCACCAATCAGTTGCTTCAATCTAATACAGGACTCGTCAGTAATTGTCCATTAGTGAATCCTACCACGAGTTCGCTACGATTCACAACTTGACTTTAGATTATGACGAAAATTATCCTAAAAAATTCATGAAATTTATTATTCGTGATATCATCAGAACTGTGACTTTGGTGAAAAGCAAGTTGGAAGAAAAATAATCACACAAGAATAGTGATGAACAAATATTAGAAAACCATTGTAAATTGATCAAAGTTAAAAATATTGACCATTCAGCGACTTAAGCTCAAGGTACTATCATCAAGACCTGAATGCTCTGGACTCAATCTTGTTCTAACTTCTGAAGAATTGCAATATAGAAAAGAAAAAGTAATTCACTCTTCCCTGGTTTACAGTAGTTCTCTATTTGATCTCATTTAGTGATGAAAATTATCCAATTTTATTAGATAATGTGAGATGCAAGTGGCATTGTTTATGGACTAGAACTAAGTAACACATAATTAAAGGTCTCATATTACTAGACGACTGTTTTGCCTTGGTATACTGCTCACCAAGAGTCGTCACTCTAGATTTCACCAGGAGTCAAACGTAGAACCCTTCAGTCTCTCTATGACTATCTAACCATGTGACTTCTTGATTGTCATCTAAGGGTACATTTTTCTAACCTAAATCACTTCTTGACATATTAATACAATCAACCGATGGGATTATTGATGTTTATTTCACAGTCGGTCTTTCTGAATTTCACCGATCATTACTCTCTACTAGAATCTCTAGAGCTTATCTAAATGTGAGTTATTAGTACGCTGACGTTTCATGAAGAATATCACCGATAAACTAAACTAAATTCCTCAAAATCTCCTCAATTGTAACAATATAGTTAATTACTTAAAGTGTTATTCAATAATTAGGTACTCTAGTTACTTTATTATATAATATCTGATCGATTCGAAACATAACTGATTGTATTCAGTATTTTGCTCAACAGAGAAAAATGTTTACTCTCAACACAAATTAACTATTGACTTCATCAAATTATCTTTAATATTTTTATTGTGACCATAATGGTTGAACTTTGATATCAAGCAAAGACAAGTAATTTGAGAAAAAAAGCAAACCGTCCAAGTCGAAATTCATCTTCAACTCACTCATTCTAATGAATATGTATAATGAATGAACACTCAGGTGGGGACGACTAATTTATTGTTGAATACAAAATTGCAGAATGTCTTCGTAAAATGTGAGAACCATTGTAGTGTCGGTTGTTATGTTAAGCCCATATACTTTATTCTAGCTGCTTGCCAAGCCAATTCTCCTATCCATTATGAGTCATATTTTGATCTTGTTAATTATTCGTTTATTAACCTTGACTATATTTTTATATGAGCGTATATGTATGCACACTTCGTATCTTA
Source organism: Schistosoma mansoni (assembly GCF_000237925.1). Classification (NCBI taxonomy): domain Eukaryota; kingdom Metazoa; phylum Platyhelminthes; class Trematoda; order Strigeidida; family Schistosomatidae; genus Schistosoma; species Schistosoma mansoni. The sequence goes on along the minus strand of NC_031501.1, from coordinate 5,215,365 downwards.
TCCATCACATGTCTGTCATTCATTTCTGTCTGATTATAAATATTGAGTAATGCTTGGTCATAGCGAGTTGGCTTCCCAGCCATCTCCAATACGCATTATTCAGCTTCGCTCTCGAGTTGGCTTCCCATCCATCTCCAATACGCATTATTATCGCTTCGATCTCGAGTTGGCTTCCCAGCCATCACTATGCATCATCTTTGCTTCGCTCGCTTACACTTGCTCATGTGCCCACAGTTGTCTGGTCTGCATCATTCATCAATAAAAATGTAGTTGCCGCTTCCTTTTGCTTTCTGATTTTATACACCGTTAAGATTGGTATAATAACGGTTATCGAAGTGAACTATTATTGAAGCACGGCACTATACCATACATCAAATAATTTATTTGCGAATCTTGCATCAGTTGTCTTTCATATTCTATATGATTTTTCCAATTCACAATTCACTTCTATTTCCCTTTATGTTTTCTTCAACTCGAGTTTTAGACTTCTGCTGCCATGCATTCCACTTCTGATTGATGCTACATACTACTTATATCTAGAAACATTAATAGCATACACCACATATGTAGATAGAGAAGTCTTATTGAATAAATCTTATCTTTCCTCTATTCTACTTGTCACAGTAAGTTCCTATATATATCACTTGTTCTGTCTGGATCCAAACTTAAAACCATTCGATCCTAAAATGGATATATTTATGTATCGGTAGTTTGCATTCTTTAAATAATTTGGTGAAATAGCGTGATTATTTGTCTTTAGCAATTAATTATTCTGGAGTTCTTTTTCTCTTCTCTTCTCTCCTCTTGATTTCTGCTAATTAGATTCATTTTTTCTAAGAATTCCGAGAAACAAATTAATTCTTAAAAACAGTTCATCACTATCCTGAACATACATTACACACACTTTCATATGTAAGTATACATGTAAGAAACTCAGAATATGATATTTAGCCAACATATTTCTCATGTTATGGTCTGTTCAACATTCTTTTTCCATATCCACCATTCTATTACTGTTTTAATTTTTCTTATTGTTGGTATAATTATGCAATTCGCCTTTCACATTCCTTCCCACACAACTATCAATATTTTCATGATTAGTCTTAACCAACATTTTGTTCTTAATTAAATGATATAAGTTTAGTAGTTAATTGAAAGAGATGGACAGGCTAACGATGAATATCTACATATAGGATGTACACGACATATTGATATAATCATTAATGAATGTTAATTATTCGGTATTTATTTAGTAGATTGTTCAACATTTCATAAGCAAATGAGCACAACACCAACACCGCCAACAGTAAAATTTAGATAGAACGAAGTAAATCGTGTAAGCAAAAACAAACGAAACAAAATTAATGATGAAAAAAACACAAAAAAACCCATTGATTTGATTATATAATTTATTATTTAAAGCATCTAAGTAACAATTTTGATTCATTTGTTTGTCGTTATATTCAACTTCATTCATTTAGTTGTCCATCTACATGTGTTTCTATGTGTGTGTATGTGTGTGCATATGTATATAGTGTGTATGTTTCGAGAAGTTCTTCATTAAACCCCCCCTTTCGTTCTACTTAATACATGTATCCATTAGAAACATAATGATTAATTTAAATATTACAAATAAAATAAATAATTTTAATTTTAGAAAATGAAAACCAAATAAATAAATGAATTAAATAATATCAAGTGTTGAACATTTTAATCAACATTGGGACAAAACATGGAAAGAAAATTGAGAAAAAAAAAACTAGGAGGACCAATGGACCAATAGCATAAGAATCTATTGGATACATCAATACACATTGATGTATCTAAAAACACCAACAACAAAAAAAATTATCAACGGACGAGACACGAAATGTTAATTAAAATCAAATAATGGTAATATTAAATAGAGAAAAAGAAAACAACAACAACACTATTACACAATTTGAAAGTTTGCATGTTTTTGTAATTAAACAAGAAAAAAGAAGAAAAAAAAACTCTAAACGAATTAATACAACAAAATGAGCGTGCATCATAAGTAATAAGAGAAGAAATCAGAAAATGTCGATATATACTAGTGAATGTAAGGGTGATGTGTGTGGGGGGGTGAACAATAAACTAAAATCTTTAAATTGTTTCTAAATCAATCTTTTTTTCTTCTCATTCACTTTTCATGTTTTCTATATATCCTACTCTAGATACAAGTTTATATATATATATAAATCTACCAGCGGTTAGCTTATACTACTCATAATAGTAGTATGTGTGAAATTCCTTTGCGAAATGACCATTTACTAATGAATATATATATATAGAGAGAGAGGGGAAGAGAGATATAGGATTATGATGTATACACTGAAAGTTGAAAATACTGAGTCACGAACATTTAGTGCTTATTTTCTATCTTCTTTACAAGGTGAATGAATATAATTAATATTGTCTGATTGAGGAATTATCTCCCATTTCTTTTTTTAAATTGGTAATTGAAATAATAGTTATTTCTATTAATTTACTTTTTAAAAAAAATATAGATTTGTAGTTCGGGAGGGTTCTTTGTTAGTTTATATTAATCACTTGTTTCTTATGTAAAATCAATTGATGGAAATGTCATTAAAATTTTGTGGATAATTGTGCAAAGTGAAATTTTGATACTTTATGTAAACACTATGTGTCCAAATGTTACTAAATATTCAGTATTCAACGTCAATCTGATGTTTATTGTTGTATTTTTTTCATGTCTTATGTGGCTCACCTACGAACTTTTCTTTTACCAATGATCGAAACTGGAAGATTCAAATTCATTGTGAACACGTATTACAATCTTATTTATGATGAATATATGTATTTTGTACATATATCCGTCTATTTCCTTTTTCAAAGTGCAATACCAGATAGTATAGGATGGTAGTAGGCTGGCAGAATGCTATAAAAGGCTAATGAATAAAATATCATTAGTCCATGCAATCGATGATCAATGGAATACGCCTGATTTTGGTATGTTAGATACACGTCATCTGTAGATCGTAATACCGAACAAGATATTTGAAAATTAGTTACTGTTATGAAGTTGGATTACTTAATGTTACGCCCAATGGAGCATAGGCCGCCGACCAGCATTCTCCAACCCACTCTGTCCTGGGCCTTCCTTTCTACTTCTATCCAATCCTTGTTCATTCTTCTCATGTCTGTCCTCATTTCTCGGCGTAATGTGATCTTTCGTCTTCCTCTCCTCCTTTGGCCTTCAGGATTCCATGTGAGGGCTTGTCTTGTGGCGCAATTGCGTGCTATCTTCAATGTGTGTCCTATCAATTTCCACCGCTCCTTCTTGATTTTTTCCTCCTCTGGATTCTGTTTGTTTCTTTCCCACAGTAGAATGCGTCTGATAGTGTCTGGCCATCGGATCCAAAGTATTTTGCGTAGACAATTGTTAATAAATACTTGTATCTTCTGGAAGATAGCTTTTGTAGTTCTCTAGGTTTCCGCCCCAGACAGTAGAACTGTCTTAACTCCGCCTGTATCTCCTCCGGGGGCTACTGCCGGTCCCAAGCCCGGATAAAGAGGGAGGTTTGAACATAGGGTTGCGACCCCATCCCGTAGAAAACTAACTCGCTAAAAAAAGGCTAACCAGCGAAGTTGCATTGCTGTGTAATTTTTCATCATATTTTGAGTTCAACGTCGTACATTCTGTTTAAAATATGCCTCCTATGATTAACTTCTCAATGAAGTTAATGTTATTTCTCCCATTCTGTCAAACATTTTATAAGATTTCTGACAGGTCTGCCAATTTAGCGTTCGGTTTGATTTATCTAACTGGCAGTAACAATATCAAACTACAAGGTCTGGTGATAAAGATTTATTTGACTATCAAAGTAAATCTAAAGGATTTATGAATGCTTCGCGTTTGATACGATTTATCTACAATTAGAATAACATTCAGATTTGTATAAATTAAATAGAGTTGTATCTAAAAATAATAATTCAGTAACTTACTGTGTGAACCACTATACTATACATTAAAGCATCTTTAATCCTTCCTAGGATTTAAATACATGTGGCATGCTATTGGAAAAAAACAATTTAATATATCATTCTCATTCCAATCGATTAAAGCATGGCTCACCATATCAATTCCTGTCTCACTATGCTGATGTTAGGTGAGGCAACTTGAACAAGTAAAATATACACATGTACATGTACTTGATTATCTATGACTAATAGATTAACTAACGTTTTATTTTAATCATTTGGTTTCCTTAATTAGTTTTTTTGAAATCAAGGACACCTTACTACTGAGAAGAAAACACTCTTTAATCTTGTTTTCTTCAAATTCAGATCATAGTTTAGACTACTTTATCAGTTAATATCCCTTTTATACGTTAGAAATTAGTAAATCTTTTATTAATTGTCAAGCAAATTATTCGCAACTCAAGAGATTAAGTCACTGAATCATTTTTACTTAAAATGACAACTTTATAATTCAAACCATGAATTCACTTGGTATTGTTTGTTTGAATCTTCCCATTGATGTTTAGCACTGCAATCGCAAGTGGCTATCAGTATCTGATAATAAAAACCCGAATGGGCGCTTGGAAACTCAAAGGAGCTGGATTAGCTAAACGTCCTATTATGCGTTCATATCACTCTTGAAAGATTTATGTTGGGTGGGGGATTCGAGCCGACGTCCGTTTCAGACTGGTGCCTGAATCCAGCGCCTTAGACATCTTGGCCACACGATAACTCACTCTGGGAAGAAAGAGAGTTAACGAAAAAATTTAAAAAAATACATTTCTAGTTATCAAACGTTCTTCATGCCTATTTATAAACAATAGAAAACTAGGAAATTTTCATATCAAGATGATAAATAATATCTCCATCAATTATAACACTGTTATTGTAAAAGTATTAGTTCAATAGTCTATAATCCAAGAAGTCTATAATAAAAAAACTAATATTAATGATATATATATATATATATATACCCCGTCATACTTCGAAGACTAAATATTCGGTTAACCAATCAATCCATACAAACAAATATTCTCTGATGGCACTAAAAAAGAAGTTTTATTCCAATAATCCTTTTAAATCAAATCTTCACATGCAAAGATGGATATTGTCTAGCAGTGGAATCCAGGACACGCGTTTCGTCCTATCGGGGACTCGTCAGCTGGTTGTACCTGCATCTCAGTTTTGATGTTCACTCTGAGACTCGAACCCAGTACCATTCTCTTCAAACGCCATCACATTATCCACTTAACTACTGAGTCCTGATAGCCACCTGCCTATGCAGTGGAGTGACGTTATATTCACTTGTTGTTGTTTACTTATATCTTCCCATTGATGTTTAGGACTGCATTTGATCAGTCTCTTGTTGGCATATGTGCATCTTGTGCGGACTGCCTTGATATTGCCTGAAGATACAAGTAAACAACATCAAGTGAACAAATCTTCATATGTTTTATAATCTGAATTATCGAAGAAATAAGCACATGCCATCTTAGTTTTAATTTTTCTATCAAACAAAAGAATCTCTCTTATAATTTAAAAGATGGAATAACTCGTAATTTCATTGGATAATTAACTATCAGCCAATCATAAATTAGTTAATTAATTAATTCACAAGTAAATTAGTGTCAAAATTTAGCCAATTACTAGTTAAGTTTTATTTTATCCCTCATTTTAATCATTACATTTTAACGAAATGAAAATATAGAAAGGGAGAAACAATGTAGGATAACTTTACTAGATTATCCTAATAATCTCTCTCTTTCTTTCTTTAAAAAAAAACAAAAACAAACGAGGATAAACGGAAAGAATTATGAGATTACTTTCTCTTCCCTCTTTATATTTATTCTTCCCCATGTTATGAAATTAATATCTGTGACTTCCTCCAATTGTTGATTAGACAAAACAACAAACATAATTCACCAGTAATTATTAGGGAAAATTAAATTGATAATTTTATTATTTTTTTTTCACTCTTTATCTCAAATACACATCATTCCATCCTTTAGTGTAAACTGGTAAGTTAATGTACAGAATATATTAGACTTAGTTGTATTCTATTTATCTCGTTAGTTATTTCTTGATTATGGGATTTAGGGAAATGGACTTCAATTTAATATTATTAATTGGGGAACTATTCGAAACCAGTAAGTAGGAGAGTTTTATATTCCACTGACGATGCTATACTAATTTGAAGATAGTATATTAAGGCTATATTTACAAAATAAAACCATTTTTTGTAACCAAATGTTTGGTAAGATGGACTTCCCTGTCTCTTTAACTAGTTGTTTATTGACTTTTCAAGTTTTGATCATCCATATATAGTTGGGTCCCAAAACTTTAATTCCAGTAATTTTTCGATAACTTAGTGTCTACATATTCTTCGCTTCTAAACTACGGGCTGTTGGACTTCCAAAAATAGTTTACATGGTACCCGAATCTACATGAAAACTGGATATCCTGGGTTTAGTTGATGTTTAGGTCCTTAGTGTCTCAAATTAAGACGAAACAGCTGTTCAGTTTTTTCAGCTTCCCCAATTATCATTTAGCCGATACAGTACATGACAAAACTTTTTGGCATACGTAAGTTGATTAGTCTGTACTCAATATTACAAAAATGATGAATGAATGAAAACTAAGATAATATGCCATTTCGTTTTATGTTATTACAATGTTTAAACAAGTAATAGTTCGGGAAAATCACATGAAATAAATCTAATCTTTGATTACGAAAAAATATGATCAGTTCTCTATTCAACTGTATATTCTAACGCATTGATTCTTGTAGATCTCAAATCACGGTCATCGCTGTTGAACATATATTAAACCAATGTCTTTCGAAATGAATAGTTCAAAAGAAATGTCAAACTGTTATAACACAGTTTCAAGTAATACACCTTCAATAAATTTCCATATTCAACAATTACTACACTCATCAAACAATGATAATACTTCAAGTGATTTGAGCTTAAAAAGAAATATAACAACAACAACAACAACAGAGAACAGATATAGTTCCGGGGAAAAACATCCGACAGTTTCATTGAATGAATCTCACTATACATTAAGTCCAAATAAAAAAGATCAATCCGATACAAATACAACAATTACACAATTATTGAATAATTATGATCCAGAAAAACTTTCATTATTTACAAAATTAACACAAAATTTATGTAGAGATCTTACTGAAATTCCATCTGAATTACAAAGTTTTTTAAAGACCAAATTAGACATTACAAAACTTTTTCATTATCTTCAAGAATCTTATGATAAAGATGTGAATAGTCTGAGAAAAAAGTTATTTACCAATGAACAAAATCATCATCAACATCATCAGTATCGTCATCATAACTACCCTCATGACCTTGATGGTGATAATGGACAAGGTGAAGGATATGAGGATAATTTGAAAATTATTAAGAATTTAATAAAAGACTATATGGAAAGTAAAGATATTGGGTTAAAAACTCAACGACAACAGGATGAATTGAAATCTTCCATGTTCTATTCAAACAATAATAATAATATGAATGAGAATGATGTAAAATATGCACAAAAAGTTTATGAATTTTTAACAAATGAATATGGAACTCATAATTTATTACCGTTTATGCTACATAATCCCGGTAAGTTGAATGATTTAAACATGATAGTTTTACATACTTGTAGTTTGACAGTAACTAATCGCTTAGTTTTCCGTACTGTTCGACTCCTAGGGAATAATTGTGACATTGATGTATGTGAGGCTAAAGAGGAACAGTTATCTATTGAGAAGTTTTGATTAAAACATAATTCGGTTCCAGTATTTTCTGTCGAGTGCTCCTAACTAATTAATAGCTCTGTATTTATCATAATTGACCATTTAGTAGATAGAACTAAAACACAAGCTTTTTTGCTTATATTTCATCCCATTGATCCTCTACATGATTCGAACCCTCCTCATACACATAATGTAGACTCTAAGGATCTGAGTCAACAAACAAAATCTCTATGTTCAGAAATTAAAGAAAAAAACTTGGCATTTAACAATATCTGACAGTGGTTTGATCCTTTCTAAAAATTACTTATCTTTAAATACTCAAATTATAAAAAGGAACATTACACTACAGCTATACTATACTGATAGATGAAGTTATTTTAGTTTGAGAAAACTTTTCAGACATAATCTTAAATTAGGAAATAAGAGCGGTAGATAATTCAAATCAAACTGAATACATGAATTCTTTATATCTAATCGTATTTTTACAACTGAAAGTCACTTACTACTTATTACTTGTTGTCATTAAGATTAATATTTCGGTCAGTAAACTTAAATCTTATGCAAACAAACAATCTTATGGAAATTTTTAATTATAAGTAAACACATAAATGTTTACCAGTGTGAACACCATGAGCTTTATAACTAAATGACTGCGTTTTTATTTTCCTGGAAGAGAACGGTATATCATGTTTGAGGGAAATTGTTCTACTGCTTTAATAACCAAAGCTTGCGTGTTTCAGGAAACCGTTCTTTCTCACTTATTTCCTTCCACTTTTATCGTACAACCTACTGTCAACTACATGAGAACTCTTCTTTTAAATATGCAAACAATCTTACAATATGTATGTCAGTTTCTTTCTTTTCAAATTCCTTTAAAATGAATGACGTCTTAGCGCACGTTGAACTATGTTCTATTCTAAATGGTCTTACATTTAACCTTTCTAGATATCATACTGTTAAATTTAGTTTAGGACATGAAAATCAACTAAATGCACTGCCAAAACTGAATATCTCTTTGAGCTATTGAAGATTCTGTTTAAGTTATTGTATAAAAAGGCTACGTATTTCGATTATCACTCGAAATTTAACTTTACGATTTCTACATTTTTGTACGTTAGTTAGTACCATCTACTGTTCGATATTATTTTTTTCTTGGACATTTGAAAGATTTCGCTTTAATGGATAATGTATTAAAATTAATAATTAGGGTAAGCGATGAAACATGAGAAGTTTTCATAAATATATTTGTGAATAAACAACCAACTTGTAAACGTTATTCTACTAGAAATAAACCAACCACTTCATTCATATCTTCTCTTGTTGCATATCTCATGGCAGAACAAGAATCATCATTATTAGATTCATGCAGTAAATAAAAGCATAAAGACTACGACAGCGTATCTACCACATATACCATACGACGAAGAATGAATAAGATCCGGGTTATTCAAAAATCCTAATTGTTGAATAAATATACTTGTTATTCATCATTGTAACGATTTCTCATCTTTCCTTTTAATTATATAAATATATATTTATGTTCAAGAGCGTAACTCCGTCTGAAGCCCTCCTAAAGTTACCCTCGGTCCCAAGCCCGGGTGAAAAGATATGGCTAAGCATGGGATTAGGAACCATATCCCACAGAAAAGAACCTTTTGAAAAAATGCCAATGTTGGTGTTCAAGGTTATATATATAGATATATTGTAACACTTCTGATAAGTAAGAGGATGTAGTTTAAATATCTTCTGACAAACATTTAACTTATAATAGATATTTCCTTTCTTTTCTTTAAATTCTGGATTATTCAATGCTTATTACAAGTATCAGTAAACATATACTTTAAAAACTTCATGAAATAATCCCTTCCGTTATGTATGCGAGATGTTGATGGATATATCAGTTGAAAGCTTTGACAACTAATTTGAAAATGATGAAAGGTTTCATCTATTTTAATTTCAAAAACATAGCAGTATCTTTCAAATTTATTTAGATGAATAGTTCTCCAGTCCAAGAGTACAAACCTGTTCTTTATCAATAAATTTCACTGTATTTGTCATGATGAAGATTTGTATCTCAGGACTAAGAAGTCGAAGGTATTGTGTCCCCTGAATTCTTTGAATTATTTCATGATAATATCTTCGAAAAAATAATGAAAAATTCACGAATAAATCATTCATCCTAGTGAATATATCCTAACCAAAAGATTTAGATGTTGGTAAACAAGCTAGATTGTTTAAAGTGTTTCCAACAAACCAAAGACATTCCAGTTAATGATATTATCCAGAAAAACAATAAGGAATTGCTCATTCAAATCAGTCAGGTCAAAGAACACAATATCATTAAAATCTCGAAACCTTCTTTATTATTTTTATGTCTAGTTCTTGTGAAACAGAACCACTACTTACTTTCACTTTATATTACACTACAGTGTTTTTGTTCAGTAACTAACTAACACAACGTATAATACTCAAACTTTTAATCCATCAGAAGGTATTTAAAGTAAGTCCCTATAATTTCATACTACAGAAAAATGTTAGAAAGCAGTTAAATCAATGATGACCTCACCTAAAGCAATACAAAATTGTATATTTCCAGATTAAAGCCTTACCTATGATATATTTTTCTACTAAATCTTATGGAATATTTAAGAAGAAATAAAAGTTAGACATTACTGATCACTGTATTGTCCCATCTAGTTTTAACTAGTTAATTCACTACATATTAGTTCATCATGATGATAGTATTTTGTACGGAGTTTATTATATGATACTGAAAATTTACTACTTTTATTTAACTGGGGTACAAATTCCCTTTACTAATGTTTATCTACCTCAATTTTAATGTTAAAAATAATTTTATTTCAGTGTCCGGTTATTCTTCAATACAAATTTACAATAGAAATACAATCTCATCGAAACAATGTCGACGTCGTAAAGCACGAACTGTGTTTAGTGATCAACAATTAAATGGTTTAGAGCATCGTTTTGAAACACAACATTATTTATCTACACCAGAACGTATTGAATTAGCGAATCGATTAAATTTATCAGAAACTCAAGTGAGTTATCACTTTTTTTTTGGTTATTTTTTGTCAGAAGGAAGTTTTGTGGAGGTTTTAGTAATTTTATAGTTGAAATCATGAGTCAATTGAAGCTAGACCACCATGGAAAACCTGAAAGCACTGGACGGCCATTTTGTCCTAATGTGGAACTCCTCTGCAGTGCAGGAGTCCCATAATAGGATGAAACGGCTGTCACTTTTCAATTCACTCTTATTGAAAATATTACAATACTTAACATATACAGGCCAATATTGTTAAAAGGATTTTTTTTTTACTGTCTTCATCAAACTAATGTATCTAAATACACATTTTTAGATACATGTACGAATTAAACTGAAAAGTTTTGTACTTCAACTTTCATAATAATCAAGATAGTATGTTTATAGTGACTGTTCAGTTTAAGAACAACCTAAATTACGAACTCAATTTATCTAAACAACCACAGAGAACTTGAAGCATAAGAATGTTTGTTTCATTCCTTAATATTACGAAATGATTGAATATGTAAATATAAACCATCTCATTGGTTTAAAAGTAGCTTGTTACATTTAAGATCTGAAGAAATCCGGTTTAATTCGTGATGGGGCAGTGAGTTAACATCGCTGACGAGTCCCATTCCAGGTTCAGATGACTTCCCAGTTATCTCATTTTTTAAATGATCATCTAGCTAAAGACAGCTTAGGATGATAACTCTCTCAAAATTTGATAGAGGGTTAAGTTAAGAACTGGAAAACAACAAATTTTTTATCAATATTTTAACTTGCTTTCAATGGTCCCTAGTTTCTACTGAAAACTAAAAACAGATACTATTCACAATCAGGTGATCTAATAACACATTCTGACTGATAGACAGTTTTATAAATAGCTGTTTAATAGGTTTTCTGTTGATAAAATCTCATCATTATTCAACGTGATCCGAGAAACAAAGAACACTAGAAAGACGTTTCTTTTGAGTTCAGAACTACAGAATGGTGAACAATTATAACCATAATAGGGGGTCGAATCCAGAACTTTCAAGTCTTTCAGTTAGTCTCATATATTTATATCCCTTAGTTGGAAAACAGAGTGTTTTATGTTTCCTAACATTAGCCACTCTGTGATAAATAGCACAATTCACATCCATTGTTATTCATGTCGTCATCTCGTATGACTGGCCCATACAAATGTCATGGATTTCTATTAGATCTTGAAGATAACCACCTAAAATTTAATCATTAGTAACCTTGATGGCGATTTTTTCTAAAGTGTAGAGTAATAAAGTATATATTTGTATCAGTAAAGAATAAATTGCTTTCTTATCAAATCTCACTATAATTTCCTTTACATGTTAAATAATTTAACTCAACTGAATGTTTTATTTAAAAGGTGAAAACTTGGTTTCAAAATAGACGTATGAAGCACAAAAAGTTAAAGCGCAGTATACCAGATTTACAATTTACACAAAATAATTCATCTTCCAGATGTCAAAGTTCTACAGGAGACGATGATAGATGTTCAAGTGTAGAAGACAACGTTAATATCAATATTTCTTTAACATCGAATGGGATTGTGTTTTCCTCTTCATCATCATCGTCTACCATAAATGAAATAATTGATATGACATCAGGTCGTAGAATTCAAAAAAATCAAGACAATCATTGTGATGTAGCCACAGAAGTCAATAAAGAAGAATTTCATGGTAATTATGTTCAGAATAACATGGGAAACTGTAATTTATTCTCGAAAATATCGTCTCAAATGGAAGAATCGATGGTGACATCATCGACTTTATTACCAAAATCAACAGCTATATCTTCTTCACCAACGTCATCAACTTCATCAACAGTATCAATGTTGACATCTTTATCTTTCTCAAATCCATATCCTCTTCATACTTCAAATATAATGCCCATAAATGATAATCATCGGAACTGGACAAATTTCACATCACAATTTAAAATGGATAAAATAATTAAAAACTTTCTAATATATGATCAGAGTGAGAAAGATTATTCTGAATCCGCTCTTGACTTTACTACCACTACTACTACTACCACCACTACTACTACTGCTAATAATAATAATAATAACTGTAGTGGTGATTCAAGTCCCAAAGATATCTATGACCATTACAAACCTTCTATTATATCATATGACATTGATTCCATAAACTTCATGTGTAGCAAAGATCATTCACCAATGAGAAAGATAAAACTCGACTGATCAAGCGTTGCATTTTTTTCTCTTTTTATCTATCTATCTATCCATCTATTTATTTGTCTATCTTTAAATATTATAAGCAGGTTATGCTAATATTCATTTACTTAATGATAAAATTTGAACTGTGACCATAATTATGACCACATCCATATAATATACACCATACTATATAATTGTATTCATGTAATTTGAATTTAATAAGGATTATAAATAAATGACCATATTCATATGACTTTTTCCCAAAACAATTCATCTTACGTAACACTGACCCACATAATTAGCGCTATAACATAACTAATAATATATGAACTTATACATGTAATCTCTATATAACTAATACTGTTTGAACTGAAAGCCGGAATGGCAGACAAAAAATCAAATTGTACATTTGATTATAATCCTTAATATGTTCTGTTTATTTTTCCTATTTCTAATCAAATTTTACAAGTAATCATTTTGTTAAACAACTGGTATACTTACGTAACACAGATATAGATTAGTTAAGAATAATATGACTGTTTTTAATTAAATTCATTTAGTATTTCTTGTTTGAATCTTCCCATTGATGTTTTAGGACTGCAACTGGTCAGTCTCTAATTGGCATATGTGCATACTGTGCGTATTGCCTCGACATAGCCTAAATTCACAAGCATGGTAAGCAAAGATGGATAGTGGCTAGCAGTGGAATCGAGGACGCGCGTTTCGTCCTATTTGGGACTCGTCAGCTGGATGTACCTGCATCTCAGACTTGTTGATGTTCACTCTGGGACTCGAACCCCAGTACCCTCGCTTCAAACGCCATCGCGTTATCCACTCGGTCACTGGGTCCTGTTTTTAATTACCTAAAATAAACCCCCACTCTCTCACCCTCTTCTAAGAATGTTTATTATTCCAGGATGATTAAATACGGTTCATCAAGTGTACAGACAAAAGATTCTTTAAGTAGATTGGTCAATAAGTTTATAGTTTTATATAAATTGAATGATTTAGATTGTATTTTGAAAATTCTATGCAGATACTGACAAATAGAAGAGTGAACGTGAAGATTTTGAGAAGAATAATTAGTTAATATTAAGTGGCTAGGAAAGTGTAGTAAGTTATTCTAATGAGAATTCTTTCATACCTTACGGGTTGATTCCCGTAGAATTGGAAACCTAGCATCATCAGAAGGTAGTCACATTCTAAGTTTGATGGCTCATTTACCGTGTTGTTTTGGGCTTCATGTAAAACTGAGTCCATCATCTTCCGAAATCCCTGATTCAATAACTAATAGGATTTCGGATGCGCAACGATTTGGATTCTCATACTAGGACGAATTAGTTGTGTTTCACTTTACCAGTTCTATCCAGCTTTCCAGATGATGTTAATCAGTAATGAATAAAAGCTACATTTCAATCGGTCAAATCTCTGTAAATCACACTAAAGAAAAGTTACTATATGTAAGGATGGCTCGTTGTTAAACTCTAGGAAGCCTCAAGAATCCCAGAAAGAGCCGAAGAAATTACATCCAATCACTGCTAGGGGAATATTCTAGAATGTCGACGTGTAGCTTCCCTATTGGATGGATAAGAATTACCCCCTATGTGCCTATTGGTTGTCCGAAATGACGATCTACTCTCAGCCAAGAAAACTATAAATACATGAGATTTCTGTACTATATTTTGACACTGTTTTAGGGAATAAAATTCCTACTTACTAGTCTTCTGTCTTCTCTCTTGCGACGTTGCGGGTTCGATCGTTCAAGTAGTCTAGTAGTACGAGGCATAGCAAGAATCAAAGCTCTAGATATAACAGTATATTTCAACAATCAAAACATACTATTGAATTATTTATAGGTAGTCAATAGGTATCGGTTTTTCTCCCTACATTTTCATTTTGAATGTGTTAAAATTCATGTAGAAACTGATAATTATAATTACTGAAATACTAAAAGTCTTGTGAGGTGGTTCTTCAGGATTACCGATAAAAAAACTTCAAATATATTTTACAATGTGGATTTGTTGCATAAAAACATTATTATTATTATTATTATTATTATTATTATTATTAGTGGCTTTATTTAATGTTATATTTTTGGTACAATATAGAATTCTCAGCACAAAGTATTTTAACGATTTTCGTTTACTTATTTCTTGGTCGATCCTTGAGACAAATATTGAGTGGTCACCAGTTAGATGTCAGGAATAGACATCTGAATAATCTATATTCTTTTCGATGCACATTGCCAGCAACCACGTATCTCTCATTGAACTGTTTTGTAACTTGTAAAGCGAATTGTCCTAAATTTTTTCACAAACTCACCTGAATAGGTTATGAGACTAATAGGCATAATGATGTATTAAGACAAGCAAGAACAGTGACAACATTTTGGAATATTCGGATGGCAGGAACAGTAGCCCAGATATTCAAACAAGCCGCCTTGCAAACTAACAGCCATTCTTACTATATGTACTATAAATGAAATTTCTGATGACCTGAAATGTATATCAAGGTTTGTTTTCAATGTATAAACATGAAAGATCCCAATTTTAGACACATAAGTCGAAAAACGATTAAGTTAAATGAACCAACTTTCAATAAGTTTATTCATATTTCACCGATCACATTAGAACGCTAGATTTCAAGGAATACTATCCAAGTTTTATTTCTAATTGGTAAGTCATTTTAATTCACTACAAAAATCGAAAGTGAAATTTTACCAAGAACCAAATCTTATTCAACTACAATAATCCACCGGTTAAATTAACTCAGCCAGACCATCACCTTGAGATCACTTGACTAACATTTTAATACTCTTTCACTATAACTAGTAGGTATCCACATTTTCTTTCTTAATCCGTAAGCGCGTGAACTTAATAAAAGCAATAACAGGAGTTTTTATGGAGATTTCAGTAGTTTCATAGTTGAGATCATTAGTCAATTGAAGTTAGACCATCAAGGAAAAGCTGGAAGCACTGGACAGCCGTTTCGTCCTATTGTGGGACTCCTCATGGACTCCTCGTGGATTGGTTGAAGTTGGACATTAACATCATTGGATGCCGGCTCAGTGGTCCAGAGGTTAAGTGCTCTGGTAGGTCCTGGGTTGAAATCTTGCAAGGCGAGATCGTGGATGCGCACTTCTGAAGAGTCCCACAGTAGGACAAAACGGCCGTCCAGTGCTTCCAGTTTTTCCTTAATGGTCTAGCTTCAATTGACTCATGATCTCAACTATGAAAAACAATAACAGTTTGAAATTGACAATGGATCAGTTCGGAAAGTCAGTAAGCTAAAAATTAAGAAGGTACACTTGAAGCACCATAGTTTAGTGACTCTTCATTCACGAAAATGACGACTACTGTTTTTTAGTTCAGTTACTGACTGAAAATGTGAATGTGTTGTGTTTGGTTTTGAGAAATATTTCAGTTATTTCTTTTAACCTGAATTTTTTTGACCGAATTGAGTAGTAGTATTCACATATTTCGCTGAGTATAGCCATTATTACGACAATATTATGGTAAGAAAGTATCATCTCATCACTAGTATATATCAACAACTGCAGTTAATGTATATTACGTCACTAGTCTATTGAGATTCAATACAATGTTTGTGATTATATCTAGGTATGTATAAGTAACAACAACTGCAAATTCACTTAAATTTTCAGACATCACTAGTTTCATAATGACTTTTAAAACTGGAATATTATGAATAAAATTATCATTCAAACGAAAAATCCAACATTCACTACAAAAACCCGGGTTGCTCATTTTTTTTAATAAAAGCAATAGCCTACTGATAAGTTATTTAAGTATGAAATAATTTGCGTTAAATAAAATAGTAGAAATCACGAGTCAATTGAAGAATCTAGTCTTTGCGTGAAAAACTGAAAAAGAAACAGAACAGTAAGCTGAGGAAAAACCACAGTTAACTATTAGGTAGGGTGCCCCAAATGCACTAGTACGGCCAGGGAAGTCCTACTCACTGCCTTCTCGTGGCATTACTATTGTTTACGAAATTGAGAGGACGAAAAGCGAACGTCCGGCGCTTTAACCGGGTCGGTGGACACGGCGAGTCCACCTGGGGGAGTTGGAAAATCCTGATTCCAAACCAATGGTGCACATGGGCTCCGGTATCCTGAAGGAACAAATGGCGTATGAACCAATCGTTGGAAACC
>NC_031501.1:5165603-5197986 GCF_000237925.1 Schistosoma mansoni | reverse complement strand
GAGGAGTCCCATAACAGGACGAAACGGCCGTCCAGTGTTTCCAGGTTTTCGATAGTGGTCTAGCTTCAATTGACTCGCGCTTTCAACTATGAAAAATACTAAATCTGCGGAAAACCCCTTCTGATAATTAAATAAAATGACCCATTTTTGATGTGCATGTAATTTTTAAAAAATGAATAACTGTGAATTATGAACATGGTTAGACAATACATTTTCACATTAATTTGATTGAGAATAGTAAGTTCTGTATAACATTTTGAAGCATAAGCTTTGGTTCACAGTAGGCAACTAATATTATTTTGGTAAACAGGCTGGAAAACACAGAAATGATTACTAAATTACAATTGAAGACCGGTTCCTGTATATATGATCAAACATTTATGAGATTTAACTGTTATCCTCATGAACTTATGTGTTAATCAACTAGTATCGTTTATATTGGTTTGATTTTCCTCCCTGTACGTATAATAGTTAGAGCAAAGAGAATGAATAAAATCTGGAAAAGAAAAGAGTAGAAAATAAACGAAATTGTAGAAGTTTAAGATGAACTATGAAGAAAAAGACTACATCATTTAATCACATGAACACATCTTCGGTGCTACAAATGTTCATGTTCATTTTAACAACAAACATAAAAATCTGTCATTCTATGTTAATTGTTATTAATAAATTCAAAATGTTTATTAAACTTACCTCATTAACCAAGTTCAATTAAATAACATTTAGGCAGAGTATCTGTATATCAAATTATTAAGCACACAGAATGCAAGGTTTATGACATAGTTAATAAACGATTTCGAGTTGATAATTTACGTCAAAAGCAGTTCTATGATGCTCCCAAATGCCCTGGTACGGCCGATGGTGGGGAGAGTCAGCTCTTCCTCTCCAAATGCTTTCACATGACCATGTGCATACAACCACTAACAAGCAAGTCCTATTCATTGCCTTCTTGAGGCAAGGGCGTTTTTACGATATCGAGAGAATGAAAAGCGAATGTCCGGATTGGTGGATATGGAGGATCCACCTAGGGCAGTTAGAATACCTCGATTACAATTCAATCGTGCACATGGGATCCAGTATCCTGAGAGAACAAATAGCGTATGAACCTACTGTTGGTCACTGGCTACCATGGGAATGCATCTCCTAAAGTTGTTCCACTGCCTTGTGGATCAGACCTTTAGGTCAATGGCTCGGGGTGCGGCCCCATAAGGAAACCACCTGCTTTGGTTTCGGCCCTCACATAAATCGAATGATTTAAATGGCACATGACTATTTAGTGCCTCATTGTGCCAATGTTTATGTGTTCAAATAAATAAATAATGTCATATTCGATGCTTAACTGGATACAACACTTTTTATTGACTTCACTGGAAGTTAATTTACCGAAATTCGGATTGCTGACAATAAATCGAAGTTTTTCAGTGAATTCCTCCAAAAGGAGAAATACTCATTATTGATTTCCAAATACGATTGCCTTCTATCATCAACTGTTTGAATTTGAAAAGGCATCGATTATCGAGATTTATGATGCAGAGATTCTAAGTTCACTACAGACATATACTGAAATAGTTAGTACGAATATTCTCAAAGTTTGTGTTGTTATTGTTCAGCAGAGCAATGAAAGCTCCATAACCAAACCATCCAAGTCAGAGAATAAAGCTCTACATACATGTACGAATATTCGGACGAATAGTTTGACAGAAATTGGGAGTCGAGTATAGAGAAGACATTATTTGTGAAAATTATATTTGAAATAATCTCAGCGATCGGAAATTAAATAATTTCAACGTCTCGTCCAGCAAATTTTTTTGTTTACTCAGTAGAAATCTCATGAGTCATTGAATTTAATGAAACAGATTATAAAATAAAACGAAATTCGTTTCTACTGTACAAGACTGAATTGTTCCAAACATTCTAAACACAACAGACGTTTACTTACTTGCAATCCTACCGCTCCACATAATATATAAGCAGTTATGTTACCATACATTATGATATAACTTTCTATCTTTGGCCAACATCCAACATGTATATTACTGTTTTCCAAAGTAAATTCATCAGGACAACCATTATTAGTTATTTCTTGATTTCTATCCATTTTGCAACAACTGATTGGATATTGAAATTCTAACCAGTTTTGGGTAGGTTAAATAATTGAAGAAAACAGAACATTTATCCTTTTGACTCTTCCCTTTAGAAAAATCTATATGGTCATACATTAACTAGGCGAGAATGTAATGTCTAACCTAAGTAACCTAGTTTTCTTGTTGTCTAAGATTAATACATCATCTCAGTCATCTAAAATCTATCTGAGAAAAATATTGCTAATTCAGCAAACTGAGAGTTATTGACACTTTTATGCTCAAATACGATAAGTATGGCTGAAACAATATTCTATAATATGAGCGCTACAAATAACCAATGATTACAATGTACTTATGGATCTAGAAAACAGAAGTACGTTACCCAACATAAGAGTCAACTTGCATTTTGATCAAGATTTTCGGTTAATAAAGTGTGAGTTGAGAAAGAAATGAAGTAACCATAACATAGAAATACAATAAACTTTTTCTAAGGTTGGTATATATGTGTAATGAATAAGTAAAGAAATAATCGCATAATAAACGTTTCTAAAACACCACCTTTTCTTACTTAAATTAAACTTAATATATTGCTCATTTCTATATGAACTTCTGTGACATTCATGAATGAACACATTTTATTAGATTGGTCAAACAGAACAACCAGAAATTAAAGCTTCTTTTCTCTAAATTCAAATGTAAGTTTATAATTTTGGAATCGGGATTATACTCCGGCGTGGTTTGAATACTGGCATGAAACTTCGTCATTTCTATTAATTTATTATTGTTTAGATTAAATTATTGATTTCAATCAATAGTGAGCCCGTGATCGCCCACCACTGGAGAGTCCAATACTAAGAAAAAACATATGTTCAGTCCTCCCTAGTTTTAAATATTGATTTAATTGAGATAAGTGGATGGACAATATCCCCAACAAATCCTACTTTTGTCAATATTGCATTTAAGAATTATCCAACGCGTACCGACAACCGCATATGAAATAGAACCCATGGCTATCAAGCATCTCAGTGAGTACAATGTCATTGAGCAGCAAAGTCGATATTCCAATGGTGTACGTTTTTTCGAACTTAGTCAACTTGTGGCTTCCAAAAGCCATCGAGTGTTCTTCTAAAACACCCTCAGAGACTAAAAACAGTTTGTAAACACTTCGTTCAGTCAAAACACACTAAAAACTCCCTATACAGTTCTAGAAAAACAATAGATTATATATCATATTCTGATTTAACAATTCCCCATTTTATTATTAATTTAAGCATATTTCCAGAAGTTTATAGAATCCAGGGTCAAGCATGAACCTTAAGACATCCTTTTTTTATATATTCAAAAAATTTTGGGAGTGAAGCTTCTTTTCTTGCTTTCTTTGTTTGTAATGGCTTAGTGGCTCAAATGCAAGAGATTTCTAAGGGACTAGGAAACTGCTAAAAAATGCGTGTCAAGTGTTCAAGTATCAAATGTATCAAGGAGTTAATACAACCCTCACAAGATATTATCAGTGAACTACCAACTCTCAATTAGTGACCAGTGTCTATTCGTATTTGAAATTACTTTAAGTTTATACAAAATCTTCATTGGTAAATTAGAAAATAGTTCACAGAAGCATAACTCCCAAAATCTAACACTTGGAACAAGGAATTGTATTGGTAGACGCAATCATCTGCTAAATACTAATTACTAGTCTTCAGAGATAGTTTACCAAACAATTTTAAAATAACTGGTTAATTAATGAAGTGAAGATAAGTTTTGGTTTAATTACTCCAAATACATGTTAAGTGTACTGTTACTCCAGTCAACAAATCACAAAAACGTTTAATTATTAGATGTGCAATAAATAAATTTCAATAGTTGAGATCATAAGTCAGTTGAGGCTAGACCACCATAGAAAACCTGGAATCACTGGACGGCCGTTTCGTCCCATTGTGGGACTCCTCAGAAGTGCGCACCCACGATTCCGCCTCGCGAGATTACAACCCAGGATCTATCATTCTCGTGCGTGAGCGCTTAACCTCTAGACCACTGAGTCGACACCCAACGATGTTCATGTCTAACTTCAACCGATTCAGAAATTAAGCGACACATCCACCATTGTCTTCAGTTAGTCACTAACTCACAACAGACATGGTTGAACTCCACTGGTTACTGCTTCTCACTAGAACTCTAGTAAATACCTTATGGAGCCAGTCACTAGTGAGTATATGTTGATTAATATCAGAAAGGGTTTTTTGTGGAGATTTTAGTAATTTTTTTATATAGTTGAAATCATGAGTGGTTAAGCGCTCGCACGCGAGACTGATAGATCCTGGGTTGGAATCTCGTGAGGCGGGATCGTGAATATGCACTGCGTAGGAGTCCCACAATAGGAAGAAACGGCAGTCGAATGCTTCCAGGTATTTCATGGTGGTCTAGCTTCAATTGACTCATGATTTCAACTATATAAAAAATTACTAAAATCTCCACAAAACCCCCTTCTAATATCCTTATTGTGTCTGAAAATATACTTGATGTAAGTTTATAAAGCTGTATCATATTTATCATTTCTGTCGAATAATTTCAAAGCTTTTCTGAGATAAATCCAAATAGTTTCAGGTGGGGTTTTTTATTTTTCAGTTTTAAATTGACTACTATTATCTTTTAACAATCAATGAAAACTAATGTTTACATCGAAATTTGAAAGTTAATGAGCTTATCATTTTTTGTACTGAGATTAGATTTTGTTATTTCAAATAAGATGACAGTAGATTCAGTTAATGTTTTCGGATATGAAATTATTAATAAACTGATGTTTTTCCAATAAAAATAGAAAAGAATCCATATTCCTAGTTGTCAACATAAGAATCAAATACTACACTTAATGGTCACCAAATGTTAATCATCTGGGTTTTGACATTTTATTTTTAATATTAGAAGGGGTTTTGTGGATATTATAGTAATTTCAATAGTTGAGATCATGAGTCAATTAAAGCTAGACCACCATGGAAAACCTGGGAGAGCCTGTAGTGCCGCGATTCGTTAATCGTTCGTTTCGATAACCGATATAATTCTAATCTTAACGGCGCGTAAAATCAGAAGACAAAGGATAGCAGCAACTACAGTTTATTGTCGAATAACTAAGGTCAGAAAGTTAGCAACACCTGAGCGAATAATAACGAGCGAGTGAACAGGCGAATAAGCGAAGGAAGCGAACGAGGCGGAAATGACATGCAGTGGAGATGGCTGGGAAGCCAACTCGATTTAAGCAAGCGTTAATCAACATTTATAGTCGGACAAAAATGAGTGACAGACATATGATGAATAAGATACGAAGTGCACACATATATGCTCATACAAAAGTATAGTCAAGGTTAATAAGCGAATAATGAACAAGATCAAAATATGACTCATGACAGGCGAATTGGCTTGGCCAGTAGCTAGGATAAAGTATATGGGCTTAACATAAACACCGATACTACATAGCCCCACAATAGGACAAAATGGCCGTCCAGTGCTTCCAGGTTTTCCGTGGTGGTCTAACTTCAATTGACTCATGATCTCAACTATTGAAATTTTATTTTTAGTTTGATTACTAAACTAAATAAACTGTTATCATATGAAATCTATTACTATGAGTAGTAATCAGTGTAATTTTGCTTAGTCCTTAACTTTGAACAAACTCAGTCCATCAGAATGTGTTGTGGTCCCCATTGCTTGGGACTTGATATCATGTTACAATCCGTCTTCGTATGAAACATTTGGAAGTAACCGATAAGAAGCTGTAAAGCTGGCAATCATCGTCAAAGAGAATATGACAAAATGATGTGAGCCATTAAACGGTGTTGAATTTATATAATTGCCTCAATCATACATCAAATCAAATGTCATCCACTACTGACATTTCCGACTGTGATCCAACGTAATAGGGATTCCAGCAGTCTATGAAACATCAACTTCTTCAAAGTTCCAAATAAGCCTTATTAGCAAATTCCAACTAGTTTGAGATCTAGGTTCAAAACTCCCTATTAATTACCTCTAATCAAAAACAGAAATAAATTGATTTTAGGAAGGACCGCGATTAACTCTAACTAATTGAAGATATTCAGTGTAGAACAGTGATGTTTTGTACTTTCAAATGCTCCCGAGAAGAATATATGCAGCACCTCTAAAATTCTCATCCTCTTTTCCCCTATACACCAAGACAGCTACTTAATTATTCAAACCATGTATAACTGCATGGAGAACTAGATTTGATAAGCTGAGTACCAACATATTGAAATGTAATAGAATGCTTCAGTGCTTAATTGTGACATTTTCTGAATTCTGGTCCATTTGTATCAGATATAAAATATTACAAAAAACATAACACATCTAACAAAATGTCCTATGCATCACAGTTTACTATTTGACTGCTAAATGTTCTTTGCATTTGCAATTAGAACCACACTAAATTACCTCCGAAATAAAATACATATTCATAAAGAAATAACATATCATGAAATGCTAGTCAACATAATTTTGTAAATCTGAAACTGCAAATCATGACGCGTAGTGATACTTTTATTCAACTGTACTTTGTTATTACCACAGCTTATTAACCTATCAGACCATACTGTAAGCTATTAAACCTTACGTCCATGATTTAACTCATATGTTGGAAGGGAAATAATGAATTACTGGGTGTTTTTTAACGGTAAGTCACCAAGAAAATAAAGTATGATGTCCTAATTCTATTGCTAGTTAATATAAAATAATATAAAACCCAAAGCGTCTTATTACAGATTCATAAGCTTTTTATTCTTGATGGTAAATTTAAACAGTAAAACTTCATTCATAGTTGCGAAGACGAAACTGAAGCTAAGCAAAGCAATGGGCAACTGAAAAAACAGCATTTCAAAGGTTCAATACAGCCTTCCTTCAAAGTACTGACAAACTCAACTAATTCAATATAACTCTCAACAACAGGTTCCAAGCCTAACGGGATCTACTGAAAGAGGAAACTACGATGGAGGACAATTGAAAAAGGATCAAAGAAGCACTAACTATTAAGAAGCATTATCGTAGAGAATGGATCTCTATCAAAACCATAGACAAGATTCAAGAAAAGAAGAACGAGAAGACAGCAATTAATAACAGCCAGCTGAACAACAATAGAGGAAGTCAAGGCACAAACTGAATACACAGAAGCAAACAAGAGAGTGAAGAAGAGCATTAGAGATGACAAACAGAAATACATAGAAGAGCTACCAACAACAGCTCAAAAGATGGTAAGAAATATGAAACAATTATACGACACGACGAAGAAACTAGCAGAGAGATATAGTCAAGGACAAAGAAGGAAAGACAATCACAGATATTCAAGAACAGAGGAAAACATGGGTGGAATGCTTCGAGGAACTGCTGAATAGACCATCCCCATTGAATTCACCGGACATCAAAACAACACACACAGACCTTCCTACAGATATCACTACACCAACGATCGAGTGGGAAATAACAAGACCAGACAACATACCGGATGAAGCTCTGAAGTCAGACAGAAGTAATTACAAACAAGCTCCATGTTCTATTCGGGAGGATTTAGAGAGGGGAGGAACAAGTGTCGCAGACAAATTGGAAAGAAGGATAACTCATCAAGATATAAAAGGAATGAGATCTGGGCAAATGTGAAAACTACATAGGCATCATACTACTGTCATTACCGAGAAACGTTTTCAACATAGTGTTGCCGAACTGGATGAAATACTCAGTAGACATCTGGGTAGGAGATCAAAAAACCGGATTCCGTATGGATCGGTTGTACACAGACCAAATCGTGACAATACAGATCATCGGTGAACAATCAATTGAATGGAACTCGTCATCACACATCAACTTCATTGACTATGAGAAAGCGTTTGAAAGTGTGGATAGTAGTACATTATGGAAACTTCTTCAACTCTATGGTGTATCTGAGAAAATCGTCAACATCATACGGAATTCACACGACGGACTACAATGCAATGTCGCGCATGGAGGACAGCTGATAGACACATTCCGAGTGAGGACCGGAGTCAGACATGGCTACATACTATCCCTCTCTCTCTTTGTTCTGGTGGTTGACTGGATTATGAAGAAATCCACATCTGATAGGAAGCACGAAATACAATGAAGAGAATGGATGCAACAAGACGATTCGGACTTCACAGATGACCTAATCAACATCTATCTCATGCAGACCAACTAATGCAGGTCAATACATACAGTGTAGCAGCAGTCTCTGCATCAGTAAACCTCAACATACACAACGGAAAGACCATGATTCTCAAATACAACATGGATAAAGCCAAACCAACCACACATGATGGACAAATTCTGGAACAGGTGGAAACTTTCACGTATCTATCTGGTCAACGTCATTGATGAAAAAGAGAATCTGATGCAGATGTGAAGGCGAGGATCGGTAAAGTAAGGGGAACATCCCTACAATTGAAGAACATATGGAACTCGAAACAACTGTCATCCAACTTCAAAGTCAAAATCTTCAATATGAACGTCAAGATAGTTCTACTGTACACAGCTGAAAATTTGAGAACTACTACAACCATTATCAAAAATGGATAAGTATTTATAAACAATTTTCTACACCGTATACTGAAGATCCTTTGAGCAGATACCATCAGCAACAGCCTATTGTGGGAGAAAACAAACTAGGTTCCAGCTGAGGAGGAAATTAGGAAAACACGCTGGATGTTGCTAGGACGTACATTACGTAAATCATCAAACTACATTATAAGACAGGCGCTAACTTGGAATCCTGAAGGGAAACGGAAAATAGGAAGGCGGAAGTTGGAAGCAGATATCGAAAGAATGAATAACAACTGGTAACAACTCCAATAGATTGCTCGGAACAGAGTTGGATGGAGAGTGCTGGTGATGATGAGGTAACAGGCGTAAGTAAGTAAATTTATTTACAAGCAAAAAATCAAATTTATTATAATGGTAATAGTTATTTTGCGCGAAACTTAAAACACAATAATGGGTAGTGTATACCTTACTAACAAATAAGTAGAATCTATCAATATATATTTTAAAAAACTCTTATAATTGATAAATATAGCACAACTTTAGGACAGAGAAGAACGTGATTGATTCTTAAAGTCAACCTGAAAAAGTGACTAGTTTTCCACTAAAAATAGATAGAAACAAAAACAGAACTGAAATGTTTGCGACATTTTAACCTGATTTACGGATTTTTCCAAGTTAGACGATCTTAGGATCTGAAATCAAAGAACTACTTAACTATTCATCAATATGGCTACACAACATTCTTCTACCCTAACTTCTAGCTCTTTTAGTCCTATTTAATAAATTATTCATTTATACTGTCCTCATTTTAATGAAACAACAACAACCGTGTAAAGCTGATAAGATCATTTTTCAGGCACTCATGTTCGTCTATCAAAAATAGTTACTCCATTTCGACTTACCAATTGTGAATAATCAATCTTACTATTTAAGATAAGTGAAAACGTTATGTATAAAAATAAAAACATTTTACTCACCATACGGTTCACCTTTATACATTATGTTCCGTTTAGTCATTTTCACATGACTGAAATCACTTCCATTGTTAATACCACAGCATTGTAACTTTAGGGAAAAAATTGAGAAAGAATAGAATTTGTGAATGATTCGTAACAGAAGTGTTTTATGATTAAAATTCTATTTAAACTCTGTTCTCTAAAGAAATGAATAAAAATGAAATTAACTATTTATGTTAACGCAATACTCATAAAATACTTACGTATGAAACACATCTTGATCACTAATGTAAGTGATATGCTTAAGAGCAGCGTAACTACTTAATACAGGATAACTAATCGACGGATATTATGTAGTTGAAAAAGACAAGCATATTAACTGAAGCAGAATAATATCAAGTCAGTTTCGATCAGTTGCTTATATCTGCCTATTTATATTGAGAGATAACTTGATATTAAACGACCGACGACAGTAACTGAACGATTGAGGTGACATAGATTATCAGTGTTAGATGCATAGCTCTCTATCCGTAAAATCAAATGAGGACAGTTTCTGAAGAAATAAACTAGATGAAACTGGAAAATTGATAAGGTACGTCCTTTAATAATAGTCAAAGACTTGAAAAGGTTTTCAGAAGTGAAGATATTTTTAAAGTGACAATTACTTAAACGAAGATTGCTTGCCATTACAATAATAATAATAATAACAATAATAGTAAGAGGGAAGGTAGTCAAAAATAACAATTTATCATGGCAGTAATATGATAACTGCTTCCTCCAAGACCCATGTGTTTTACCTTATTTTTTAATGACCA
Organism: Schistosoma mansoni; assembly: GCF_000237925.1. Classification (NCBI taxonomy): domain Eukaryota; kingdom Metazoa; phylum Platyhelminthes; class Trematoda; order Strigeidida; family Schistosomatidae; genus Schistosoma; species Schistosoma mansoni. The sequence continues at coordinate 5,187,579 of NC_031501.1, read as the reverse complement.
CTGTTTCAGTGAAGTATGTCGTTGCGTCCTTTTGTCTAGAAATCATTTTGAAAGAATTACAAGTGTCAATAACATAGTCACAACTGAATAAAAATCGAACTACTGTACTGTTGTTGGTTGTTATACCTTTTAATCACAGATTCTTTGTAACATGTACGGAAATTATGAATATGTAATTTTCACTTCATCCTTTCATTATACGTCCTTTCCCATGTACAATATATCCAAGTCTTAAGTGCGGTCAAAGGTGAACTAGTTGATTTTCGTCCATTTTAAATAACAACTCCATTCATATAAGGCAGTGACTAACCTCATCACTAGATCATTCATCTTTATTCCAGCATTTAATAATTAATCTAACAATTTTATCACCTTTGAAACGAAAGTGTATAGGAAACAATCTTCACAAATCTGTATTATATATAACACGTTCTTTATATGTTTATTAAGTATAGTTCTGATTTAACAATCAATACAGAACTGCTATATTCATATATAGATTCTAGATAATTCGAGACTATCAAATGTATCATAAGGTATCTTATAAAAATGGGATTCTTCATTTAACCTTAAAAGAAATCGATTAGTTCAGCAAGTAATTGAACACTGAGTAGGTCAAATGTATACAATTTTTTTCTGAAAAGTACATGTCGCTTTATATGAAGTCATGGCTAACCAATGACACATCTAGCCATGTAAAATTAATCCACATAAGGGCTTAACAAAAATTTCCGATTTCTGAAATGTACATTCTGTCTTCAGTTTTTAGTAAAAGTCTAATAATTGGTGCCTAATTTCATAGGTTGATGACCTACTAAACTCACATATTGAAGCTATCTTCCTCTTAAATAAATTTTATTCATATTCGTTTTGTATCAAATATTTTATACCCAAGTTTATCGATTTCGCTGTGCAAATGAACTGTTACTTTGGTGACAAGTTGTTCTGTCTTTTGACACCTATTCATTGGGGTATTAGATAAATAATAAAGATTTTGAGGGCAGTTATCATTTAACTATATAACTCATTTTAATTTGGGTGATTGATTACTTGAATTGAATTGAATTTTTCAAACTATGCATTCGTTTTATATTCAAATGACAACGATCCCATATAATTCAAAGTTAACTGAAACCCACAAATCTGAAACCTTAACAGCTTTACCACTCCCTATATGCCCCACCTGAGTCGTCTTTAGCAGACATCGTGTGGTGATAATTGTTACCTGAGAGCTCCAAATCCCATGATTAGCCCTTTGCTGAACTCCTTGGTGCAAAGCATTATAAATGCATCATATTAACGCACAATACCACATACCCACATCTTTTAATATCGTTATTTTTCTCACCTGTATCATGATGTGATTTAAAGCATAACTATGTATATCAGGTGAATCATAACCAATGTAACGATGAATACTTGAATTGAATATATTTCGACTAAATGTGGTTACCTATGATAAATGTAAATGTGAAAACAGTCGTTAAATACATACATAAGCGTAAATTTTACATAGCAAACTTGAGTTCTACTGATCACAGTAAAGTTGATCAATAAATAAATTGAAAGACTGGAGGCTGTAACTTTTTGTTTATATTTCCTTCAAACATACACATATGTATCAATAGCATAGTCACAACTGAATAAACATCAAACTACTGTACTGTTGTTGGTTTTCAACTTCACCCCATTGCACAAGCAAATGGCTATCAGGACTCGGTGGCCGAGTGGATAACGCGATGGCGTTTGAAGCGAAAGGTACTGGGTTCGAGTCCAAGAGTGAACATCAACAAGTCTGAGATGCAGGTACATCCAGCTGACGAGTCCCAAATAGGACGAAACGCGCGTCCTCGATTCCACTGCTAGCCACTATCCATCTTTGCTTACCATGCTTGTGAATTTAGGCTATATCGAGGCAATACGCACAGTATGCACATATGCCAATTAGAGACTGACCAGTTGCAGTCCTAAAAAAACATCAATGGGAGGATCCAAACAAACAATACTAAATAAAATACACATAATATGTTTATCATTCTTACAAATGGGTAACCGAAATTTACATTCAACTGAAAAAAGTGAATTAATTAGATATGAGCATTTTATTCTGAAGGTTCAAATTATGGTTCGTGGTATTACGTGGACATAATAATCCTAATAAACAACTCACCCTGATAATAGAGGGAATTTGTGGAGATTGTCGATTCATGTAGCTCACATCAAAAACTAAATTTAGTTAGGTAATCGTTAAAAATCATCAAACAATGAACAGAATCTTTGTCCCGGCATAAGATTTCTCAGTATAGTGCATCCATTACTCCACCAGGGATCAAACTCTGGACTCTTAAGTCTCATAGTGAGAGAATGAACTTTAGACCACTGAGTTGATATTCGAAGGTTTACATTTATAACTCCTGGACTTCTAGTGAGAATCTGTGACCGATAGAGTTCGACTGTGTCTGGTTTGAGACAAATATTACCAACGTAGTGGATGATGATTGAACGAAATCGTGAAGTGATTGGAGTTAAAAGTATCAACAACCAGATATCAACTTATTGATCAAAGAGTTAAGAGCACCCCATGAGACCTGAAGGTTACAAATTTAACCTCTAGTGAGGTCGTGGAAGTAGATTACAGATGAGTACCATGATTGGATGAAGCAGGTGTCCGATGCTTGCTACTTTTTATCAGTTATTTAACAAAGGTCAGTCCGTAAGGTAAACGAAAAAATTCATTCTGTTTTCCTATCAGTCGGAATGCAGAATTCAAAAATGTCTCAATATTTATTTTTAGTTGTATCAAAATGTATAGAGTCGTATTTTGCTAAATCACATTTTCCCGCTTTAGTGAAATCTAATGTACCTGAGGTGAGAGTAATCCTACAGGGTGCTCATCCGTATTTGAGAGAGTAAACCCATTCAATCGAATCATACCCTTACCAAAATCGAAACTCTGATAAAACGACATCACTGAGTAGATATTCTCGGTCGAATCACGTAATATCTTGTCCGAAGCTTCACAAGATTAAGAAATTCAGCAGAATTTCCATTGATCAAGTCTGCTCAGATTAGTTCTTTCAAAGCAAATCTTAGTTCTCAATCAATAGTTATGTCTGTTGTCTTGAAAAACTTTTACACAAATATTGTTTTGACAAATTAGTATCAGAAATTTAACCATTCTAGGATAATTTCTATTGTGAAATAAAAGAACCTGAAAATAACGTGTAAATACAAAACGTGCGAAATAATAACATTCTTTGTCCTGTTCCCCCCCTCCTGTTCATGTTTATAATATCTTATATAATTGTAAAATTAGAACATTTAGATACTACGACTGTAAGCAGTCCGAGTTATACTATCTGATTGGAATACAAATCTATATACTTAGGGGTCAACTCAAAGCTTGAAAAAATTCAAATTGTGGCTAACTGTTGAGTATAAGATGCATATTTTGTGCTATTTGAAGACTATCAGCCGAATTGACTTACATCCTAGTACCGATCTTCATAATGCACATATCCTGATCGATTTCGCTGCTGAATTTCAACAATAGAAAATTACAGACCCTTACTACTATCTTTACATCTGTTGACCAAGTTAATGACCATCTGAACTCAATAACTTAACTGGCAATGAATACTAGGTTTGGGTTCCACTGTAAACATCAACACTGAAATTCTTGAGAAGTTCCAAATACGACAAAATGTATGCCCAGAGTTTCACTGCTGGCCATAAAACTATATTGAGGCAATCCACTCAGTACATACATATAAAAATAAATAGTGATCAAATGCGGTCCTCAATTTCAACAACAGTAAATCCCAAACTATTACCAAAATGGAAGCTAATTAGTTACAAAATTCAAAACAGCAAGTAGTTTGGCAGTTAAATCACCCCATAAATAGTATGAAAATATCATATGATAGAGATTACAAACGAGTTTATCTCGTTTCTACTGAGAAATATAACTGAAGCATTAAGATAACTCTTTGGAATTAAAATAATCGTATGTATCATACGGACTCCTACAAAACTAATATTTGAGTCCTTTTGCTGACCCGTAAATAACAAAGTGAATCTTTACTTCTTTTGATTTAATTTAGTGAGAATATTTATTAGATACTTACCCCTTAATCAATACTTGGAGCTTAAAATCTATAAATGTATTTTACAATAATGGAAAATATATTTCCCCATCAATTTGTATAAATTCTTTAAAACATTACAAGTTAACATTAGAGAAACAAACAGAACAAACTTACTATATCTGATCGACAGAAATACACAATAATGATAACAATTTCAGGAATAAGAACTAACACATGGAATGTTAGATACTGAAAATAAGCATTTCATAGAAAGATAAGTGAAAACAAAAGTAAATCAGAGTATATTATGAATGATTATAATATGTGTACTACAAATATATATGGCAAAATATTAAAGATATTTACAGAAATCTAAAGTTGTTTGATGTTGGGTTCAACATCTCTGTATAGTTCTATACGAATGGCCTACATTAAGACTGACTAATTCTATAACGAATGAAGATTGTATGTAACGTATAGTCTATTACATCAATTGATAATACTATGTGGTCGACTGATGACTACTTACATAATCCATATTCTTGATGCATTGTCCCAGTGAAAGAATATAAGAAGAAAGAACTGCTTGTCAAAAAACTAAGAGTTCGTTCAAACAGCGAAACTATGTACTTATATCACAAAATATTCGACACAATAAAATGATGTTCCCTGATGGTAGAAAAAATTCAGTCAGCACTCAGTAATCAACTCAAGCACAACCAAGTGGTTATCAGGACACATTAGCTAAGCGGATAACGTGGTGTTTGAAGCGAACGGTACTGAGTTTGAGTCCCATAGTGAACATCAACTCTGAGATGCAGATACATCTAGCTGACAAGTCCCAAATAGGACGAAACACGCGTCCTTGATTCCACTGCTAGCCACTATTCATCTTTACTTGTAAGTCTAGTTTTCATATTTTAAATGTGACATTTTAAATTTCATTGAAAATGTCTGATAAATACTGCCTGTATTTCAAACAGATTATTGTGAATTATAGTTTCATGTACAAATTACTTTTTACCCGGTTATACGAAGAAATCAGATACTTCATTATGGAAATTTAATTTTCCGCACTATGAAGTCATATAATATGAATTATGTAATATAATTCTAAATCGATCAAATTAAAATGGTTAAATATCATTTTAAAAATCAACAGAACTCAATCAGTACTGAAGACTACACAAACACTACATAGATGATTTCCCAGTGTATAATCACAACAAAATGGAGGCCGGTTTTGTTTGATGACAAAGATTTTTCCGGTTGTTGTACTGTTCATGGTAATGTGATGTAGAAAAACAATTAAAGTCTCATGATTAAATTATCCAGTTCAACTGAACTCTACTAAAGATTTTTATCAATGATATGTTTAAAGCAATTAGTCCCCGATAAGAGTAGAGGATAAACATCCATCATCCCCCCATTTCCAGTCTAGTTGACCTTTTATTTTTATATATAAATGTTCTTAACAAGTATATGTGTGATCAGATTGTTCGAAATGTATTGCGCTAATATATAACATAGTTCTGATAATCTTCGTCTTCTTAAAGATATGTTTATTCATTTCAATAAAAAAATTACTCTGAATAGTTTCATTCGATAGATTTTGATTTAATAGAGAAATATGATTTGAGTATTAAAGCCACTGCAAATTTGTAATCACAATTAATTTTTATCGCAAGTTATATTCTGAGGGGGTTCTATTAAAATAACATAACCTATCTACCCACTTAGTTCTGTGAAACTTTACCTCTTACCCAAACAATAGCTAATCGTGTTACTTAGTGACAGTGAAGAAATTTTAGCTCATTTGGGAACTGTCTATCACAGAGTAAATAATATATTAAATCAAATGATCGTAACCATCTCCCATTGTCTGAGGTAGATACCTGTCTCAATCTGACACGGATTAGCTCCACTGGCCACGGCTTCTCACTAGAAATCCAAGAATTAGCTCACGAAGCCAGTCACTCACTACTATCATCTTTATAAACTGTTGTGGATATGTGGGTATTTCTCACATATACAGCCCACCATGATATCCGACGGTGACTAGCACAAAAATAATTTCGAGGAAGGCTAAGGGAAGCCTAGTTAAGCCATGGCATCATTCCATGAAATCACCAAATGTCAAACTATGTCGTGACAGATGGTGTAGTGAACAAAACACCGGTTGGGGACAATCGAATGCATTTAAGCACAAATTACAGACTATCTCACTAAATTTTGATAACCATACAATGAACAGTTAATTAGCAAAATAACAATCAATTGTCTCAATCTTAACTGTTCCTCCTAAAAATATCAGTTCATCTTCCCTAATTCCACTGTTCATGCATTTTCCTACCAATCGCGATTCATTTCAGTTCTTTCCTTATCGATTTTCTGCCAAAATACATTCTATGTCTGACAATCGCCATATACTACTCATATGGATATAAGTAGACCACACTACAATGGTACAAACTTACAAGCTAAAGTTCGAGAGACGATAACAATTTATGTTTGGAAACCTTAAAAGATATAACTTTTCGGTATGTTGAATGAATATAACTAATTACTCTACCAAAACGGATGAAACTCAAATGATTAGTTGTTAATTTCATGAAATACACTAATGTTGAAAATTTTTTTATCTCACATGAAATTGATTAGATTGTCCAATACTCTGCAAACTGAGTAGATTATCTATTCTTTATAATGGTCTAAGTCAATGTAAACATAATGATAGTACGCTATTGGAACTAGTAACATACTATGATGATGATATTGAGAATCATACAACATACTATACAAAATCAGGCTATTTGTTGAACAGAACAATGATTATTAACTTAGGAAATTTGCAAAGGCTGTCTAATATAAAGATAATTTACTAAGCGGAATAACTTCTCGGCTGGTTTATGGGTGTATACTTTTGAAAGTTCCATACTAAAACGAAAAATTTATCCATTCCTCCAATGTTTCCAATAATGTACTACCTGATGTCAATACATAATACAAATTGTCTTCACAAGAATGAATATAATACAAACCATGGATAAAATATGTTTAATAATTTGAGAAAAACTGATTTAACTTACAATATAAATTACCAATCTTGATTTAAAACATGTACCAATTACACCAAGCAGACAAATAATGAAGATGATTAGGCCAGAAACAAAAATGTAAACTCCTAAAGGTTCTATTTGTTTTTTGTTTTGTTTTTAAAAAAAAAGGGGGGGAAAGATATCAGGGAATTTATCAAACAAGGCACATTATAATTATTTAAATTAAATATGATGAATATAAATTGATCCTCGAAAACAATGATGAAAGTATTAAGATGAATATATAAATATCGTTCTGTTAAGAAAAGAATATCTTTGATGATAGTTCAATTTAAATTCAATTGGAAGTTGTTAGAATAAACGAAATTCTTGGAATTATCCGACGGTGAAATATTATTGAGTGATCTTGTTTATTGCGTATTTAGGTAATGTTCGACTGAAGGTAGATTTTATATTCCCCTTATTGTTAGCTTTCACTTAAATGAATAACTGTGTTACAGAGGTTTTATCATTCCCAAACTATTGTTACTTAATTTTTATTTATTTATTTGAACACATAAATATTGGCACAAAAGGGCACCAGGATACTAAAGCCCATGTGCACCATTGGTTTGGAATCAGGGTTTTCCAACTCCCCTAGGTGGAATTTCCGTGTCCACCAACCCGGTTAAAGCGCCGGACATTTGCGTTTCGTCCTCTCAATTTCGTAAACAACACCCGTCGTGCGAGAAGGCAGTGAGTAGGACTTCCCCTGGGCCGAGGCAATATACTTCGTGGCCATATGAGGGTATTTCGAGAGGAAGAGCGGACTCTTCCCCCACTCTCGGCCTACCAGGGCATTTGGGGGTATTACTTAATTATAAATACATTACTTATTTTGGTATCCCATCTTGTCTAGTTAATTACAAATTATGACTTTTTTTATTTGTGATGCATAGTAGTCTTGTAAATGATATAAATATTCGTGAGTTTTTGAACCATAAGAATTGTGAATCATAGAAGGTACTTCAGTTGATTACCTTTGTGTTATGATTGACCATTAAGTTTAGAGGAATCTGTGTGTTGAGCTAATAGGAGTTAGAATATCTGGTCCGTATTACTATGTTATCCATAAATCGAACGTTAATAACATTATTGACGAAAAGTGGACTCATTATTCAAGGACTCAATAATTCAGTAATCCGATTAGGTAGACAAATAGACGTTGAAGTTATCACTCAAATAACTAACAGAAATCCTTGAATATGAGTCTCGTTCTAGTAATCTGTCAACATTATTATCTGAATAGTGAAAAGTAATCATAACCTTTTAAAGCTAATTAACCGAAATTGTTATTAAAAATTAATGAATTATTTTTTCAACTAAAATGATATTCACTTACGAATCTCTTCGAATACATTAAAAAATAACTTTGTAATTCCTTTTTTAATCGTTAGAGTACTAATTCCATCTACGATAAATGTATGTAGAGTATTATGCAAAGATTTTTCTCCCCAAATGTAAATTCCACCGATTACTGTTATAGCTCCAGCAATAAGCTTATAATAAATGAAACATATTAGTAACTTACATCATTAGTAGTAGTGTTAAAAGTCATAAAAAGGACGAAATTATACGATGCACGTACATGACATTTATAGAGATAAATACCTTTATATTTATGGAATCCTTTATTCTTTCTTTATCTGCACTCAATCAGCAACTAAATTTGCATTATACCGTTAAGAGATGTTTATAAAGTAACATTATGAAGCAATAAAAATGTAAGAATGACATTCTGCAGGTTTGTATATTTGGATTGAGGCTAGCAGTAGCTTTCACGAACCCCATTTCATTCTATTTGAAACTATCCCAAATGCACTAACACGTGTAACATCATGTGGTATCAAGTCAATCTGCATATGGAAACAGATACTGATTAAGCCCAGTCCTAAATATAATCAACCGAGAACTATAAACCACTACTAACAGTGGGCTTTACCCATAAATGCTACTAAAACAGTATTCAGTATGTTATTGAATTGAATCGTGTCACTTATCTTCATTGTATTATCTCTATGAGTAAAATCCTACATTCCTTTGTCCTTTTAAAAACTTTACTTTTGAGCTGATTGATAACTCATTTGTGGATACCTTAAGCAAATGAATCGATTGCTAAATAATGAAGAGTTCAACGCAATATGTCGGATATGTGAATTGTTATTATTTAGTTTGATACTAATTGATAAATTTTGAATGATATTATTGGAAGTAAACAAACTATTGTCAATGTTTTGAATTTCCGAACATAGTGTTTCTTTGTTTAATCACATTTCGTGAAATAGGGTATCACGAATTCATCCTAGTTAATCCAAGTGTTCAGAAGTACGCTAAATTCAATCTACTATGAACAAGTTAGTAGTGTTATACAGCGATTGGATTACTAAGAACGAAGAAAAGGAATTCGAATCTAAGTTGTCAAAATAACAGTGAACGAAAGGTCCAGTCAGTCGTTAAAATTCGTAACTGATGCGTCAAATAAACATTCACCTAAAATTTTATATATATATATATATATATATATATATATATATATATCACTTTTCAGACGTTATGCTCTGACTCATTTGACAGTCCTCTCTCTTTCACCATGACTACCTTATATTAATCTAACTCATTATTTGCTATTATATTTGGTCTATCTCTTGATTCTTTACGTTTCACTTCTTATAAGCGACCAAGATGTCAGAAGATTTGCTACAATTAATTGCCTCTTCATGTTCTGAATGTACAGAGCTCTCTTTCTAGTACATTTTACCTGCTTGCTTGTCTCAGTTGTTTATTAGCCCTTATTGTAAACTCTGAGTCATTAGGGATCCTTTATATTCAGCGAGTTTCCTAGTACGAAGTATCACAAATTGTTTATCACTCTCATTGTATTTAATTTTGATGGTACCGCAACTAGAATATCTAGAACACTGTTGTTTGACTTGATTTGTGTGAACATCAATTTGGTATATCCGATATTTAAATATCCTCGAGTCACTTCTATTGGCCTAAATACCACTGAACAGGATGTTTATGTGAAGTAACGAATTCATTTAATCGAAGTATATAGTAATCGAATTACTTCTCTTCTAATTACCTTAACGCTTCAATAATTTGTGTCAATGTTATCTCCAAATATTTCTCATCAAACATAATTTTACATTCATTAGTCAAACTTCACCAATCAACATCTTTTAAATAATATCCTTTCTTAGTATAAGTTAGCTATTCCTTCATGTCACTGATTTTTTCACCTTGTATACCTTACCAACTGAGTGTGATCTCTGTAATCTAACTCGTAAAGGGCAACCAAAGTACTACTTAGCTGGTTCGTTTTCCTATGGGGTTTGATCAAATCACACATGGAGCATTCACTACAAAACTTATGTAATTTATAGGAGCCATGAAATATCAACCCAATTGAAAGAACTAAGAGTAATGTGCTCTCACCACACTAAATAAATGCCAGTACTCAAACTTGAGAGGTAATTGACTAATAGTTCATTCTACCTCAGAAATCATATTAGACGAGAACAAAGCCACCACTAATTTGTAAAGTGTTTCTATAGTTTCCTATGATTGATCAGTTCATATTGGTTAACCATAGGAGTTATCAAATATCCTCAAGCAACTAATGATAATGACAGTCCAAACTATACATTAAAATGACATAGGTGAATATTGATTGTTTATATCATGATATATTATGTTATCGACGTCGACACTTGTACCTTGTTTTTAGACTATTTACCATCTTGTTTATTTATCCACATCCATTAGTGTATACTTACCTCGAATTTGTATATATTATACTGAAAGATATCCATCTATAATTGTGTATGTTCGTGTGTACAACTAAGTGTGTTAGTAATGCTAAATTAAGTATCGATGACCTCACTCATTATTCTACAACCATGTGGATTTATTTTATTTCGGCTAATCTCTCCCCATTTTCTACATTAAAATTACTATGGTTATACAAATGTTAATTATGTTGATTGTAACGATCACTATGACATGTATACACTCAAAGCTGACACATTTGTTTTTCACATGTTATGATTTCCCTTCACCATGGAAATATTACGACATAGTCTTAAACAGTGACATTTTTTTCAAGGGTAAACTAATCCATATCAACGCATTTCCACAAAGAATAACTGGAAAAGTAATGAGTAAACTGTAATCATTGAGTTTAGAATATAAATAACAACTCTATTCATAAGATTATATACACAACAACACTTTTCTCAAGAACAAGTTGACCACAAAAAGAGAACATTCACTTTTAACAACGTCTTCAAGACCGTCCCCCACCACCAATCTTCATTGTACTCTGATCAGGATCACTAAGAATACAGTTATCTAACTAAATAGAATATATTCTATGATTAAGAACAAGACTCTGATCTGTTCACATTGAGACCTTCATATACCACATAATATTTTACAAATAATAACCACTGAAACATGAAATAACTGTATGTTATTGAGACACTCTGTAGTGGGTTAGAGTAAAAATGAGCAAATTACATATATATATATATATATATATATATATATATATATATTTAACGAAGCCCTGGAGGTAATTTTGCTTCCTGTGTGATTAGTACCAGCATCAATGCGCTTAAGAGCATGAGAGCGCTTAAGAGACGTTGAAACTAACCTTTAGTATATATATAGCAGCTTCGTAAAATAAGCATCAGATTAGATCTATCGTGTAAAAATAGCGAACTTTAAACTGACTGATTAACTACAATCTACTATGAAAGTCGACTGATGAAGAAATAGTGAATCATAATAAGAAAGTAAATTCTAAACTAAAGATACACTCAATATTTTTTTTTCGTTTTTCATTGACTATATCCGAACAAATAATCACTCATACTCTGTAGTTAATTGAGAGAGAAAACTTTTTTTGTAAAATTAATTACGTCAATGGATAAGTGATACGACATTTTTAAACTATTATAACTTACTCCGATGATAATGTTTACCAGAACCAGGATACAACGAAGCACACAAATATATGACATGATTTGTTGATTGAAGATCGGAAACCAACCTAAACTAAAAGAAATGAGGGATTTCTCATTAATTTTAATGGTTTATTACTTTATTTTGCAACATAAGAGGTTTATGGACATTGTCGAATTCATCAGTTAACATTACGAACTGATATTGATTAAAGAACCATTAAAAACCGAGAAGTGCTAGATAACTGTTTCATCCAATATGGTAATCCTTTTCAGTGTGCATCTAAGACCCCGCTCGAGGATAAATACGAAGACCGCCGATCTCGCGATGATTAAATTACTTTTAGACGAGCGAAGTTATATCCAATGGTCTTCGTATTTAACCTCGACCTTCCTCCAATATCATTCGTCGGTAACTACCTTACACTCAACGCGACCGAACTTTACTGGTCAATGATTCCCAATAGAACTACTGCGATTACCACTTGAAATTAATCCCTAGTGAGCAGATGACGACTAATACTACTCATAAGGGGTTTGCAGACATTTTTAAAATTTATGGTTGAAATCATGGGTTGATCTTAGATGTTCATATCAGGAACTGAATTTGATCAGTATGTAGATTCCTTAAATGAATGTCTAGATCTTACTTCGATTGACAAATCGTTTATACTTCGAGTATCAGCCGCAAGTGTACTCTCGTTTTGTCTTCTTCTGTACTCAGCATCTGGATGTAGCTTCATACACGTCGTTGTTCATACTCGGTTTCAAACCTAGTCCTGAAGAATGATGGCCAATAACTCATTTCACAAATATAATATTCATCTTTAGTTTTACTGGTTTGTTGATATTCATGACTTAAGGTAATCAACCTATGAAAACACAATGGCTCATTGAATAGAAGTCAGAACACTGCTTCCGTTGATAACATGAGCGACAGGTGTCGTGACTGGCGGAGTTCAAGCATGTCATTATAAATGAGACAATTTTTACTCATGATACTGGATTGCCGCCGTATTATATATCGTGAAGTGATTGAAGTTGGAAATGAGGATAAATGAACTGTAACTCAATGATTTAAAAGTGGCATGTTCATTGATGAACCTGTTCGATCTCTGTTGGGTTGTGGATACGTACTGCTAAAGAGTCTCATAGTAGGATGAAGCAGTTATCCAGTATTCTCTATTGTTTAAAGTTATATCAACTGATCTGAATCCAGAACATAAAGAACCTAGGAAGTGAAACTATTCTTCAAAAACCTATCAACTGGAAAATAGCAATTGAGTTGACTAACTCGGCTTTTGCACCACACGTTTTGTGTCAGGTCTGTTAGTATAATCATGTTCCTACAACACAAATTAAGTACGATTGTGGTGAAAATTATCATAGATTTAATTGATTTAACCAATGGTTAACCATTGTTTATTTTATATGGCATTCTAGAGCGCTCTTCAAAATGATACTAATATTAATAGTAGTTATTGTTACATTTTATCACAAAGCCAAATGAAAAGGGGAACTGCTAAAAATTGTGAAGCATTGGATTTTCAGTAGTGCACGACTATAACCCAAAAAGAAATCGGACCCTTAACATATAGTTTGAACCAGTTAGTTCGATAAATTTAATCGAACAATTCCTCAGCTAACAATTGTCCAAGAAGAAAATTACTTCCAACTTTTGCAAAATCTCCAAAAACTTTAATAAGTAACAATAATAATAATAATCGGTTTGTTAGCCATTATGAATAATATTATGGGTCTTTGAAATCTCCAACGTGTTTTCCATTTTCCCATGTACACCTAGATTTCCTGAATCTGTAAACTTATAAATAATTTTCAGTGTATATTAATTCCTATCTGTAGGACTGATGAAGAACTATAGTGACTTTTAAATTCAATGGGAAAATTAATTAAAGCATTAGAATAACTCAGGCTTGTACAATTAGTCAAATAAAGTCATTTCATTGCCACAATACAAATTTAATATTGACAGTATCTTATTCTGTCAATACAATAACAATTGAGCTAATCAAAACGCCATTCTCGTCAAAGGATAAATCAGTAGAAAGTGTCATTTAGTTTATTAGGCTCCATAGAGATCATCTTAATGCCAAAGTGGTTTTCGTTACAAATTGACTACGGTGAGACGACCAGTGAAAAACTAGAGAATACCAATCAGCTGTTTCTTTCCAATTGAGAACTGCTCACTACTGGACACTATAATATTACCAATTATCAAGCTCAGAATATTCAAGCTTCTCAGTTAATGTGTTACATTTAGATCCTTAGGGTTTCATCTGTTGAACATTTTACAGTTTCCAGTTTCATTCAATTCGTAATACAACATGACTATCATTCTATGTAATATACGACGTTTAAATTATCATGTTACAATAATAATTTTAATAGTTAAATTCATGAGTCGATGTAAGCTAGACCACCATTGAAAACCTGGAAACAGTGGACAGCTGTTTCGTCCTAGTATGGGCCACCTCAGCACTGAGCGTCCACAAACCCACACGCGGGATTCGAACCATAATAATTAATTAAATATTAATCAACTAACCTTGATGATTACAATGGAATTAGTATAATGTGAATTAAGAATAATATTTAAATGTGTACATGAATTTCCCCATGATAATTAAATATACATGAATAAATAACTCAATAATGTTTCTCCATGATAACCAATCGTTTATAATTTGTGTAATCATTTAATTTTAACCAATTATAATTGAGTTTTGCTTAATCCATTGTAGGGTGAGTTAAAGAGATTCATTTTCATGGTTTGTAATATCTGAAGTCACTTCATATCAAAACAAAGCGATATTGTTTATCATTGAAACTATGTGTTGAAATGGACATGATTTACTTTGCTTACATTTATGACTGAATTCAACACTTAATAGTCACCATCTTAACCTTTAATTAATCTCTAATCAATATGACTAATAAGGATCTAATTACAACAACATAATTCCTAGTCATTTCTGAGCTTACAGTTTGTAACGAAACTTCTTTCTTAATAAATAAATAATTTTTATATATAGTTGAAATCATGAGTCAATTGAAGCTAGACCACCATAGAAAATCTGGAAGCACTGGACGGCCGTTTTGTCCTTTTGTGGGACTCCTCAGCAATTATTGACTAAGGAACATGATACTCTTTCGATATGTCGATGCAATATAATTATGAGTTTACCCTTTGTCCTATCTGATACGTTTATTAATATTCTTTTTGTTGATAATAATTTTAAATTGTCAACAAATCACTGTACTATTGTTGCTTTTTTTATTATAAATCAGATAAACTACTGCTATCAAATTTATTTACTTCTTCATACCACCTTCTTACAATATTCACTTGTAGGCTAAAAGTAAATTAATTAAAGATTGAACTTTAATAACTTAATAATTTATATTGGATTACAATAGAGAGAAAAGAATGAAGAATAGTTCATTTCAATAAATTCTCATCTGGTAATACATAAATAAGTTCAAATTATTGTTCAAAAGAAATACGGAGAATGAATTTACGATTAACGTTTAATTAATTTTGTTGTCTGGTGCTTGTGTTACAATCAGTACTTAAATCCTTAGATACCGACTTACTAACTGCATCTTAGTCATTAGATATCTTCCATTCTTGACTCCTGAAAAGGAAATAAAAGGCGAGAACTATGAAGAAAGATTTACTTCAAAGATAGTTTCATATGCAGAAAAAAAGGTTATTCATAGTAGTATATGTGACTATGAGACTTTAGAAACTTCTGGTAACGAAATTTGTAATTGTTTAGTTTCGAAAACCAAACTAGGATCCGTCGTTTTCCAGAATGCTCTCGATTAATTCTAATAAGGCGCCGGTTGATCGAAATGTTAACAAAATTTTAACAAGCTCTGAAGGCGTGCTCAAAAATTATCGAAGGGACTTAATAACAGTAAAATGGAGTCCATGCTGAATAGATTTCCTATATATATGGAAAAAACGTTGAAAATGCTTCTTCTAAACTTAGAGCTCCGGTTTCATTATCCATATAGTTAACGATTCTATTGTTTGGAGGACTCATTCTTTTGGTTATATTGAATCATTTCGAGGATTCCGACTAAATGAGATATTGTAGGATTGGCGTTCAAAAATGTTCAGCATGAGCTTTTGGAAACTGAAAATTATCATGCGCTCACTAGTGATTAGCTTCAAGAGGTAATTATCGGAACAACACGATCAGTGAAGTTGAACCGTGTCGCGTGTGAGGCAGTTACACACCGAACACAATGGAAGATGGTCGCACGACATTATGGACTGGTTGAATGTAGACATTGACACCGTTGAATGCTAGCTCAGTTATATAAGGGTTAAGCGTTTGCGTGAGATTCCCAAAGTCCTGTGTTTGAATCCCACGCATGGATCGTGAATTCACATTGCTGCGGAGCCCCATACTAGGACAAAACGGACCTCCAGTGTCTCCAGGTTTGTTAATGGTGGTTCAACCTAGGCCCGTCCATAATTTCGACAACATTCAAAAATGATTGTTAAAAAACAAGTTACCTAAATTTTGTTAGTAGTATAGTAATATACAAAAAGAATAAAAAGCATGAAAATGGTTTCAGAAATCTCAAAACAATTAACCTAGTGTAATGTAGCACACGAAAAACTGAATAGAAAAGAAATAAAGTTGGAATGTACAAAGGTCATCATCATATATTCCCATTAATGGTAAAAAAAGAGTTAGAAAAGTTCATCAAGATAGATTAGCTAAATAATCCATTTGACACCTAGTATTCGATGAATAACAAGTATATTATAAAGCGGAGTAATCAAAATTTGTTAGAGTTGACCAGTAAAGGGGGTATAACATGAGGAAATCCCAAAAATTCTATTATATATTTCTCTGTGGAACGCCTGTCTGTTACAGAGTAATAGAATCAGTATGTTTGGAACGGTTGTAACAGGTGGTACTATGTCAAGCGCAAATAGGTTAGTCTATCCTCCGAACAGACCAATCTATCGGTTCTTCTCAAGCCACATTTTTACACTGTCACTTATTCACTTATTAATCCTTATTGTTTTTTATATGATCGTATGTGTGTTAATTAATTACCCTACTCATTATGTGTCTGTAACGTATTTTTGTTCGATTATAAATATCGATTTACACTTGGTTAAAGAGAGTTGTCTAACATGCCTTCTCCAATCCTTTTCGCTTCGCTTCTTTCACTCCGCCTCTTTGATTGTCTATTCTGGCCAACAAGTGTACAAAATATAAGTCTTCAAAACTTCATTCTCGTGTTTGACTTATTTTAATTCCGTTATTCACTAACGCGAGCTAGGCCGATAATTATATAAGAGGATTGGCGACATGTATATTTTAATGTCAATCATAATACGATTTAAATGGAGTCAGACATCGGGCCACAAAAAGAGTACTGGAGGAAACCCTATCAATTACTCAGATTATTACTCCGAAGAATTGAAAATAACCATGGTATAAGTTTAGGATGCTGACAAAAGCTCTTAGCAATTAGTAAGGTGTACGTTTAGATTAGAAAACCGTGTCACTATTACAAGACACTAACAGTATTACAAGATAAATTCCCTAACCATCTAGACTTTGTGGCTGAGATCTTTAAAATGTTGGAAATAACATGTTTCAAATCCTAAACGACATATGATTTGAATTCTTGGCTTCTCTAATATCTTAATCATCCTGTATAACCGTGTTTCCCTAATCAACTGTAATAATACCCTTTCTTCTTTAATCTCTTCTTGATATTCCTATATGGTTTTAATATTTTATCCACGTATTCCCCTCTTGTTGTGACGGATAATGACTAGATACAAGGAAGAAGATAACACGACAAACGAGGATTTCTTATACACCGAAAACATATCAAAAACTATGTCCAAATATACTGATACCTCTTAGCATTAATTAATAGCTAGTTGTTGAATAAATTCAACTGAATAGCACCTATCACTAAATAATAGATATTTTACTGCATGAACACAATTTACGAATGACACATAATAAAACTGTTACAACTTATCTGCTGATTCATCATATACTTGCTTCTTTTTAACAGGTGCCTCTTTTTAGTTTGAATACATTTCATTTATACAGTATATTGGTATTTGTCAAGTCAAACGTTTCATCTCGTTAGTGGAACTTAATTGACGTTTAAATCAAAAGCAAAATATGTTATTTTTATAACTCAAAAGATCTTAGTACTTCGTCCCTCTGTAGGGCTGGAATACACTAATAGATCACTGAATGTAGTCCCTTGTATAATTGCCAAGAGATTAAAAACACGAAGAAATACTGAGCATCACCTACTTACTATTTTATATATAATTATTCTGTTTGTTAAATCTGTTTTACAGTTTCTAACTTCATTTCTTTTTGTTTGTTACATCAGTTAATAATACTTAATAGTTTGTCTTTTTATCAACCAGTTGAGAAACTTTTTTAATTTTCAGTGTCTGTTTCGATCGTAAAGCGTCTCTATTTCTGACCATTTGAACGGATCCCTGATGTTACAACGCGTTTCCTCGTTGTAATAATATTTCCCTTTGATTCTTTACTATTTTGTCTTCGTTACATGTAATACATTAATGAAATCTTGTTTGTTCGAAACGATTTGCATATTTTATTTAACTTTATAGATTATTTCACTAACTGTTGTTAATAGTCTGACAGAACTCCGCGCCATTCTCTAGTTTATCATACCCTGCAATTTAATTCAAATCGGTGGTGGTCAGGATAAAAGAAGGAAACGTGGAAACATGAAATTATTGAATTAATAATTAGCATATTTTTATAAATGCCGAAGTCCTCATTCGACATTTCTTACACGTGCGCAGTTCAATATGACATCAGCTAGATTTCTGTGGAGAATCATTTTAATGAAACCACTAAATATGAATTTGTTGATGGGATGATAATGTGATCCTGAGTGATACAGTCAAAAAAAGTTACGCATTGTCACTTAACTTCGATAATATGACTCATTAAGATAGTGAATTTGAGGAAATCGCTCTCTTTCGGAGCGCGTTGAGATTTTTACTGCTCTTAATCTCAGTGATAAGTTTGCTTTCTTTGTTCTTAACTGGTTGCTCCAGTTTACCAGATTCCCCTTCTAGCTTCTTCGTTGTATTGCATATCCTGAGCTTGTTACCATCATAGAGGAAAATTGCGTTAAAGTTTCCTGGTGTTGTTTGCTCAGCTGTTCAATGCTTCTTTAGCTTCACTCCTAGCTTGACCACCACCAGATGCTGATCTGAAGCTACTTCAGCTTCCCTTTCCGTTCTTACGTCTTTCACGGACCTCCAAAACTTTTTATTGATGTAGATGCGATCGGTCTGTTTCTCTGTAGCATGGCTCAGTCAAACGCATGTAGCTTTATGCTTGTATTTGTAGGAGAAAATGTTACTGCCTATAATCATACTGATTTATCAGTCTCTTACCATCCTTGCTTCTTTCTTTAGGTCTATATCGCACCAAGAAGTTTCCTGAGGTTAAACTTTTGTATCTCGATTGTGTCCAATAAGATTAACTTATTTCATGCAATGTTAAATTGTATCTTCTCATATACTCTGCTATTTGAACAACCTTACCGATCTCTCACATTGTTAAAACATTTCACTTCTGATTGTTTATTATTGCTCTAGCCATCAGAAGGGGAGTCGGTCCCATGGTTTCATAAGATTCTTGATTACCACCATGAGGCATCATAACTCTTCTAGATGAAAACCCTTAAATCCACAAAAAAGAGTTTGAGTGTTATGCTCTGGTTAGTTGGTTTGTTTTTTATGAGGTCAGGTGTCTAACTCTATGCCCAAACCTCCTCATTCACCCAGTTTTGGGACCTACAGTAGCTTCATAGACGCTCCAGGTGCAGTCATTAGTCGTATCCAAGATGAATACTCTGAATAATTTAGAATACAATCTCACAGCATTAATTTTAGACTGAAAGGTATTTGGTAACGCCAATTTTGTTTGTGCAAGTACATAGCTATTCCTCTCTTTTACTGATAAGATTTGTCAAGAAAAGATGTATTACTGTTCTCTCAAATTAATGGTGCCATTCTCTACAAAAATCGGAAACGATCTTAAAACTGATTATTCTTTCGAAAATTCACTTAATTAAGTGACCCATTAAAACAAAAAATTTCAAGCTGATACCAAATGCTTGCAAGGAAATCATTTAAAATCTACTTCAGATCAACCACTGTTGGATATTTTTGACCATACTATAGGACACATCTACTTGTGTCGTAGCTTAGAATACACTTTATTTTCCTACCAATATCTTCTAATGACGCTTCTACAATATTATCATTGTCCGTCCGCTCGCTTTTTACTTGCCAGCTACACTTAATTTATATCCCTCTATTACCAAAGATCAAGGACCTTTATACAGGCTTTGCTAATCTTGTTGTAGTTGCAACATTCATTATGGTTGACTGCTGTAACCTCCTGTATATGACATAGATTTAGTCATAACGCTCTCTGGGTCGACCTTGGTTTACCTACCTTTTTCCCTCTAGTTAATAATTTCCAGCTATAACAAATATGCAAGTTATCGATAACCTACAAAATTGACTTCTTTTCAAAATTAAGATACCCTCTTGTCAGGAATAATCATCTTCCCCCTCTTATTGAGACATTCTGGAAATTACAGTTTTAATGATATTACCATGCAGCGAAAGCAACTAGTAATTGAGAATAAAGGAGGTGATTTTATTTACATCTCACATCAACCAAATGCAAGATACTTCAATTGTTTGATCACTCAATCTACTCTAGACCAATAACGAATACTTCTCACTTTACTTACATTGTCTTTTTGATTTATTTAAAAATCTAGTTCAGCTATTGGTCAGCTTGTGTTTATCCTTGTGAACTCTCTTGTATTCTTGTTGTGACTTCACCAAGTTTCCTACCCAGAAACACTACAGTTGAAGGTTGTTATTTTATCATTTTTATTCAAAATTATTGTTTTAACAGCTGGTATGTAACTGTTTGTTTTAAGATTTCATCAATTGTGTTCAAGATCTAAGCATTCTTTACATCATGAATGCATCGATAAACATATTTTACAAATGTTTTACCCGAAACATTTGAATATGATAAAAATTAATTTATTCCAAACTTCATAAGTAAGCCACTGATCATTTTTTTAATGTTTAATATTCTGTATTACTCAAATAAATGCTTTCTCCTACAAACTATTGCATTCTGGCTACAACGACGGCGAGAATCAAAGAACATTTATATTTGAAAAGACAAGATTTCATTTAACTAGTGTACTGCTCTATCATATAAATTGCAAGACACTATCACCAGTATAAATAAATACCCTAATAGAAAATTTTAAACCCAACTATCAACTGTCTAAACGACGAACTACAATCGATAACTCTGTTGATTACGCATACAAGTTTGAAAACTGTCATCCAACTAATTGGTGTTCTTTGTCAAATAACAGGTGATAATAACTATCACAAAATAATCATCACAAGGGGGTTTTGTGGAGATTTTAGTAATTTTATATAGTTAAGATCATGAGTCAGTTGAAGCTAGACCACCATGGAAAACCTGGAAGCACTGGACGGCCATTTCGTCCTATTGTGGGACTCCTCAGCAGTGCTCATCCATGAAATTGGATTGGTTGAGGTTATACATTAACACCATTGGATGCCGGCTCAGTGGTCTATCGGTTAAGTGCTCTGGCGCGAGACTGGTAGGTCCTGGGTTCGAATACCGCGGAGTAGGATCGCGGATGCGCACTACTGAGGAGTCCCACAATAGGACGAAACGGC
>NC_031501.1:5148459-5165403 GCF_000237925.1 Schistosoma mansoni | reverse complement strand
ACTCTTAACCAATCTATACTCTTTACTCTACACGGGACTTAACCCAGTATTGTTTGCTGACCATTCCCAAATAAGACGGCACACATGTCCTGGATTTCACTGATGGTCACCATCCATCTCTGCTTATAATGCTTGTGACTCAAGGCAATGTCGAGGCAATCCGCACAGGATGCACATATGCCAATAAGAAACTGATCAACTGTATTCCTAGACATCAATGGGGAAGATTCAACTAACCAATACAAAGCTGAATTAAACTTCACAAGCTAGTAGCCATGTTGACTCAGTAGCTAAGTGGATAAAGCGATGGTATTTGGAGCGAACGGTACTGGGTTTGAGTCCCGTGGTGAACATTAACTCTGGGATGCAGGTACATCCAGTTGACGAGTCCCAAATAGGACGACACGCACGTTTTGAATTCCACTGCTAGCCACCATCGTCTCTTCTTGTAAGATTTGAACTTTGTTTTTATATACTTTTTTTTAAGATTTGGATTCGGTAGCTGCACAGCTTGTGTCTGATGTGTTGGAAAATGCCAAAAACTATTTCTCAAATCATATCACAAAATCTAATGATGCAGAACAAAAGAATAGGAGGACTTAAGGTGGGTAGCATCCAATTAATAAGTTGTAGATGAACGACTACTTAATAACCGATCAATAGTATAAAATAGCACACAAAAAAGCGAAAATTACATTATTGAAGTTCAGACAAACACTAGGCTCTAATTCAAAGAAATTTTAATGTCAGCAGCACTTCATCGATTGTTGGTTTAAATTTTCCTATTGACCTAATTAGCTCACTTTACTTAGCCAATCAAATTAACAACCAATTGTATGGAATACTTAAACCATTAAAACATTCTTTAGAATGATTTCTATTCCCTTCTAGACAGCAGGATATAGGCAATCACTATTTTCCCCTTTTAAATTTTAACTGACAATATGTTCTAAAAACACTGAACCATGATTATCAGTTTTATAGATTTAAAAAAAACTTCTGTGCGTCTATTCAAAGAAGAATCGGTGAATAGGAATAAAGTATATTCTCCTTTTCTAATTATTTTAAATTGTATGCTCTGTTTAACATACTTCTAATTTCATGTATATCCTTCTCCTGATACATATATTGTCATGTTGACAGGATATGGATACTCACAGACAAATAGGCACGCAAAGAACTCAGTTCATGGGCATAAAACTCAGTAGATATATGTTCATCTATATACTTATGTATGCGTACTGATATGAATGTGATGTTTGTTTTTTCACAAAAGAAAGCGTAAGTACTTTTAAATCAGGCAAACGAACAGGCATAAAGTGTAACTATTAGCAACTAGACTCAACAATTTTAATATCAATAAATGATATCAATGGACTTTGTTGTCTTTCTGTTCTTTGCTGTAGGGAAAATAACATTAAAAGAAGTTTATTATTATTATTATTATTATTATTTTGAAAGTATAAATGTCAGGTAAGAACACTTATTCACTACTCATTTTTACTGGTAATAAAATGATGGGGTTGAATGCGTCTGTATCGTGCCTGTCTGTGTATGCCTGTCTATCTATCTATATCGAACTGGAAATAATGAATGCATCAGTTTATTTTGAACCATTTGTCATGAACACACTAATTGATAATAGTCCATAACTGCTTTATTCAGGGAAAGGTATGAAACTTGAAACCAATTTGTCCAAACTTTTATGATATTGATGTGCTGCCAGAGGTCGAATCCATTTACTAAATTAATCATTCGTTCAATATTAGAATACATCAAAATGATGAGAATAAGTGAAGTACTTTGAATTACTAGTAAATTTGTTTTGGCTTTTCGTATACCAAGATGAAATAAAAGAGGAAACTTTATGATTAAGGTTGAAGAACCAAAACTCAAATGAAGAATTTTCAAATTAAAATAGATAATAAGATAAATATTGATCTGTTGCAACCGACTTATAATCCATGTGGGGTAACAGGCTTAAGAATAAGCAGCTGTAATAGCTATTACATGGGACTAAATTATTAAACAGAGTTAGGTATACCTTCAGCACGATTAAAATATAAAGTCTTAATCTGTGTAGTGAACCTGATTATGAACCAGGTTTATACCCATTTGTTGAAATGGACGGTACATATGAATCGACTGAATTCGGGAAACCCAAACCACTTGGTCATGATTTTTTGGCTGAATGATAATACACTTACTCAAAGATGTTAAGGTCCTAGGCTTCATCATTGTGAAGGTTGTATTTACTCAAATAATAATAATTATTAGTGGTAATAGGAAAGATTAAACACCGAAGATGCGATTCGAGAAGAAAATATGAATTCATAGAACAAAATAAAAATTTATAAGGTAATTCAGAAACTTAGGATCTACAGGAAGACGAAGAATGAATCCAGCTGGGTCATTGAGAATAATTTTGAGTTATGTCATTTAGCACTTTGATTATGATAATCCCATGAATCCTTTCCAGCAAGTTGGCACTTGCCTACATGACTCAGTCCAACAGTCAGTGTTTTCATGGACTGTTCCCGTCCCTAGCTTCCTTCCAACCTACATCCTATCTATACCGACCATCATTGCGCATCAAAGTAGGAGGTGGGTGGACACACGTAATACGTGTCCTAATCATCTCAGGAGGATAAAGATTCATTACTCCATGAATCGATTTGTCATCCTTATTTAGTACCTTGAGTCTAATCTCAGAATCACAAACTTGATAGTCCCAAAATGGATCAGCGAGTTACTAAAAACACCTATGATCTAATGCTTATAACCTAGGGATATCCTCTACTTTTCAAAACCACGTTTCACAGCCATAAAACAGAAAGAAGTAAACTGCTGTACAGAAGATACAAACAAACTAAGAGAAAATGAAGCCCTAATTTGTAATTAAAAATGGAAAATATCAAAAGATAACAGTACGAAATTCAGAATGTTATAATACCAAAGTACTAATTGTAATCCAAAAAGAACAAACCAAAATGACCTCGATAGGCGGACAGTTTTAACACATGATACAAAAAGACATCCTAAAAATTGTAATTTCAGAAGTTATCAATGACTTTTCAGTCTGTGACTGACTCTCTAGAGGGATGAAATGAATATATAAGTTAGTTATCAGTTCATATCCAATAGAATTTTGACCGTTACATACTGATCAAAGAAATTCAAAAAGATTATTAGGTTGTTCAGTAACATTTTGGTTTGATCGATTCATTTGAAAAATCTATTTAATAGTTATTCCTTAGACCTAATTTTCACTACTTTTAGCCTTCACAATGAAGCAGACATTTCATCGTTAAGCTGGAATAATCTAAATAACAATTGAAACTTTCTCAAATTATAGATGAGAAAAAGTCTACGGTAACGTTGTGGAGCAGAAATGATGGTAAATAAGTTCAAAAACAAAAAATATAAACCGATAATCACTAATTACTTTCTTGTTTGATTGAATCAAATTATGAATAATTCACTGAACAACAGATTCTCACATGGTGTATGGTTGGATAGAACTATTTCCAACGATTGCTTACCTCTAAGTATTATTCTGATGAGCGTGCAATAACAGTTTGGAAAAAACCTAGATGTACCCAGACATATGTATAAGATTAGTTCACAAAATCAGTGACTACTAGTTTAAACTGTGAAGTTGGGTCCTAACTTAATGGTTATATGTTTGGGCAAATAATCATTATCAGTGATTGAAAGCTTTAAGTGAAATGATTTGAATTGTAATAATAGTGACCCAAATTCACCTACAGTTTATCAACCTGTAAACTTAGAATGCGGTGTTACTTCATAACTCCGTCACGTAAACTATGAAACTTGATTATCTCCACAAATTCCTCATACTAGAATGAAATGAATGCATAATTCTTTATGAATACAATAAACTAACATTTGAAAAGATTTCTACATTTATGCTACCTAAGCAATGTTGAAATAAACTAAACAAACTTTTACAAAAAATCTGATCTCAGATGCATTCGAATAAACAAATGGAAGTTATCTTATCAATGAAGGATACCCCACCTAAATCACTGAATAAACATTAAAAACACCAATTAACTTCTGAATTTTTAATTCATAAACGATAACTATTTTCTTGGCTTCTTGAAATCAAAGTTTTATCCGTCTGTACACCAAGAGATTTTATCAAGAATCAGATCACATAAACTGAAATTTGATACTCTGTTTTGGTCATAATTTTTTTTAAAAAAACATAATGGGTAAATGGGACACAATTATATGAATTCATATTGTGGTGTACACCTCTTATGTGGACAGTTATAAGTAGTATGTACTAGGAATAGGAAGTGAAATGCTTACTAGAAAATTGAAATAAAGTGAACAAAGAGGAAAACGGAGAATAATCAGAATAACAACAGGATTGGAAGAATGGTGGATTGCAGAAAGGATAAGTCAAAGATATGATTGTACATAGAATAATATGTTAGTCTACTGCACCATCATATTTCTCTGACAATCTCAAGTTGTAACAGAAAATGTGTACAACTTATTAGGCAAATTACAAATTAGTACGCAGATACAGACTGTTTATTTGAGCATTATTATTATTATTATCGTGATTTAGAGTAAAAGTCAAATATCGGATTTCATAAATTAAGAACAACAACAACAACCGAATCGAATAAAAAAATTATCAAACTTTAAACTGAAACACTAAGCTGTGAAACGATGGCCTATATCTGATTTTCACATTATTAAATGGTATCTGTCTTTCAGCTTTTTGCATCGGAAAAAAACCATATGATGTTAACTGCGTAAACTAAGTAATGATCTAATTTGTCATATGACAGTTTTAGACATAAATCAATGTAACATTCTGGAAATATTCTTACTTATTTTAACTAAGATATACTCTTTGAAATAAGATACAAACCTCATATCTATTCTTAAGGAGAAACCATTTCAATTTATAAACTATAGCATATAAATAATCGTCTTTCCTTCTCAGAAGTTAGATAAACTAAGCATAACTTTACTTGTCTATCTTTTGCTGTAAACTTGGAATATGATATTATTTCATGATTTCAATTTTTTCTGCTTGTTCATTGCATAACTAATGCTCACTTAATTTAAATGCTTGAGTGTAAAAGCCTGTATCTAATTAGCGAGGTACATTATTATTCTCCATTTACTCTATTTTAATTAGGTATTTTTCTTCGTCCCACTTAACAATCTATTATTATTATTATCGTCATCATTTTCAATCCTTATTTCCGCCTCTCGTTCATCTTTTACTGTATAAAAATGAGATGTGATAGAGTGAAAAGCTAAACATTTGTCCAAGGTCTCACATTGGTTCCCGTTTGTAATTATCATTGCCTCCATAACAAGAAAAAAACAATTAGTCTTTCTTAGTTAGATGGTCTTTAAAAACTTGATTTTTACACTAATTGATGATTATATAGTCCCCAGTATCGTGTTTTCTAATCATCATTATTAGTCAAATTATGTTAATCATGTTGTTGTGTCACAGTTAAACCAAATGGCTCAATATAACGACACGTTATGTTTTATGTGAAGTAAGTTGGTAGTTTGGGTGGCCTATGCTGCTCCGCGAGGGATAACAGGCGTAAGTAAGTAAGTAAGTAAGTAAGTGAGTTGGTAGTTAGAGGTAGTCAATAGGAAACCCTAAGCCCAAGTTTCATGCTATTTGGCACTTGTTAGCAAGCTGTACCTGTAATCTTGAGAGAATTGACGCTCCCTGGAAGATTCGATCCCATGTCACCCAGATTCACATTTAGAGACATTACCACTGAGCTGTCCGGGTAGCGGCTGACCAACTGCGGCGAAAAAACAACTTGGTTGATAGAATCCGATCTACACTAAGAAAGGCCTGATACATATGACACTGGTTACTACTCTGTGATCAATCAATTGTTAATGCTAAGTGATTAAAAACAATGGCAACAGAAAATTCTTGATCTGAATGTATTGGTAGTCGGTACTCCTCAGCCAAAGTGTATCTGTAATCTTGAGGGAACTGACAGTCGCAGTTGTATTCGAAAACAAACCAATCATAGTGACAAAATCAATTCTATGGGCGTTCCATGTTAAATTTTGACATTTTTTTTATCGTATATATATTTCCCAACTTCTATTTTATTATTAGTGATGTAACCCAGTTTGCTTAAATTATTTTGTTACCATTCATACCTCTCGATGGAGCTTCGACGAATATGCGACAAATATACAAAATACTCCCAACTATTCAAATCAGTTCAATCTCATTATTAAAGTTTCTTATGGCGGCGAAATCAACTGCTTATATTAGGTAATAGAACATTTTGACAGTATACATCTCATCATTACAACTTACACTTAAGATATTTGTCAACATATAGTGTCAGACATATTAACATTTTCTTTAAAAAAATCAGACATTATTTCTAGGTTTATTTACAAGATTATGTAAGTGTAGACAACTATTGCTCTGTTACCCTCTGCTTAAATGCAAACATTAAATACATTATGCTTTAGAAAGTTTCATCAAAATGCATTTTAATAGTTTCTTACATAATGACTCATACACATTTGTTAATATCAGTATCAAATCCCCCCCCTCGTTTTCGGACGTTGCGTTCACACTACAAGATAATAAATTACTTAATAATAACAAAAACAAAACTAGTGTCTCCCTATTAGTATGATCAGTATTTCTAGCATTCCCTTAAACATGATACATACTTTGATAGTTGTTTTTACACATAGGAATTTCAGTGTCTCTATTGTTCAAAACAAAACTGACACTCGTTAAACATCGTCGCACTGTCTGACTCATTCAAAAATTATGGATCGTGCCAATATGACCTTGAAAATATACTATTATTATCACTGGAAGTTAATTAGTCTGTTTGTATGTTTTAAACAAAATGTCAAGGATATGAGAAATTAAGTCAAAATAACAAGGAATGATGTATGGAAAATATTAGATGTGTTATAGATAGATATTTAACACTTTTCACTTAGTTAAGTGACCTAATGTAAAATAGGAAAGTCCTCTAAGAAATTATAGAGGAATATTAGTTAAGGGTTTAAGAGCATTGCATTACCAAGAATTATCATTATCCATGTATTATATTCATAAGTTTTTTTCTGGTTAGCGCTTTTTAGCGAGTTGGTTTTCTACGGAATGAGGTCGCCAAACCCATGCCCAACCCTCCTCCTTTATCCGGACTTGGGACCGACAGTAGCCCCCGGAGAAGCTACAGACGGAGTTATATTCATAAGTTATATCCACTTTTATAAGTTGATAGAACCTGAATAAAAATACATTATGACACAAATTGTATCTTCTTCGTGAAATAATGAACAATTTTTGAGTCATATGAACTAAAATATTTACATCAATTCATTGAAAATTGTTATGAAAGATGAATGACAGAGAACTTCAAGTAAATTTTATTTTGCTCAGAATAGCGATTTTTTACACAGTCAAGGTTTATTACCTTCCCTTTGCGTGACGCTTTTATATTAAATTTCTCACTAATCTAGAGTTTTGACTTTTGAGATGATAGAGAACACTTGTTGTTCAGGAAGAGGGTTTCATAGGTATTTTGAGGTCCTTGAGTTGGAAGGTTTAGTAATGAATAATGCCAACATAATTACGGACACCGACTGGTCACATTGAGGGTCAACAGAATAAGCAACGAGTCAGTTGGGGAGAAATTTTAACAGTTTAAATTCTTTCGAATTATGTGCTGATGATGCTGTTTGGAAAGACAATGAAAGCTTCACGACTAAATTATCTAGCTCATAAAACGCGACACCTAAAATTTATGGCATATTTATTGTCTCTTCTTATTCTCTAAATGGTTTGAGCAGTTTCCAACTACACCAGTAAGTAACATTCTTTTTATTGAATGCGCCCCAAGTTATACAGATATAAATCCAAATTTATGATCCGAAAGAATGTCCAAGCCAAATACATCTTTCACAATTATAGCACAAGAATTTAAGATCGTTAGTAAAATAATAGTGCCATTACAAACCAGATCAGATGTTTGTGCGAGGATTACATAGTGTATGAACGATATGGATTTATTGAAAAGAATATTCTTCGTCTATATATATGTGCCTTAGTGCGATTCCTTAAATAGTTTTCATCTATTTCAATCAATTACCACTTTATTTGCATGAATTTTCAAAAGATCCCGTAGCTGTTCTAATTATGGATACCAACGCTAAGGAAATCGTTTACTTTCCAAGCCAAACGCCAACTACTTAACCACCTAGACTGACTTCATTGCTTACAACACTCCAACCTCTAAAAAGTGAAACTTAGAAAAAAAACTATGACTGAAAACGTCGTCTGAAGATTATAATCTGTATTTAAAACATGACATATTAATATGGTTTGTAAGAAAAGTTATTACAACAGATTATAACAATTAGTGACATGAATGAGTTCAATATTGAAGATGAATATGTGGACTTTCGCTCAATAATCTTTTAGAGTTTATCAAGTAAACTGAATGTCTAAGAAGCTGAAATTAAGCTTCTTTTTGCCCATAAATGACGTACCATTCGATAAGCCATTTTTAGTTATTATATGATAATATTTGATATTTAGATAAACTATCCGACAGGGAAACTATTGTGGTTATGTAATTTATGTCTGATTTAAAAACCGATATAATATGAATATGACTGTTCAAAAAGAATATATCTCATTAATTTTCCATGTATCTATGTCAGTAGACATAATAAAATATTTTATTGGTGTGTTTTACTGATTAAAAAAAAATAAACATCATAATGGGACGCTTCATAATTTCACTATTATTCAATGAATTTGCCGGAAAAAGAATATCTCCTTTGTCTCGTTCAAATCTCATCATAAAATGAAGCTATAGTGATCAGCTTTTATAAATAATACACAGAGATAACATTTAACAAAATTTCAAAGTTATTAGAAAAGACGTTTGGTTTCACATAAGATATGTTTGTTTGAGAAAGAAGCGACGTTTTTCAAAGGGAGATCAAGTATTTTTGTGGAAACAAACATTATCTTTAGAAGCAGATATGAAAAGGATGAATGTTAGCTGGAAAGAACTGAAAAGAATTGCCCAGGACAGGGTTGGATGGAGAATGCTGGTATGCGGCCTCTGTTCCTCCACGATGGGTAACAGGCGTAAGTAAGTAAGTAAGTAAGTAAGTAAGTAAGTAAGTAAGTAAGTAAGTAAGTGAGTAAGTAAGTAAGTAAGTAAGTAAGTAAGTAAGTAAGTAAGTGAGTAAGTAAGTAAGTAAGTAAGTAAGTGAGTAAATAAGTAAGTAAGTAAGTAAGTAAGAATATTGTCCTGCTAAAATGTTTAATATATATAAGATGGAATTAACATCGTGATTAGCTAAAGAATTGAAATAATGTAGTATTACTGATAATGAGTAAGACAATTCATGAATATTGTTGGGGAAGAAAAAAATGAGAAGATATGTATGAAAAGGAAAACTATAGCTCAAAATCTACCACAAGAGAAAGACTAAACGCATATGGGATATTATGACTGTTAAAGATTCAGGTCACCCAACATTTCCAACCACCGATTGCGGTCATGATGCTAACCTCGATCAGATATTCTGGATGAATTGTAATTTTGATGATTACTTTGATTAAAGACACATGAGAGCTAGAGAACCATTGTCATCTAAAGATCTTTGAATACCTATTCCATATTACTTTGGATGACCTAAACAGTGCAAATTACAGGACCCTAAATACATGAAATAGAACAGAACCGTAAAGTTTCGTAGGGTGCATGATACTATTTAGCTTACAAATCGCTTAGAGATAGATTTTTCAACATTTTAGCAGGGAAGTGGTTACCTATGAAATCAGCTGGGGCAGGGATGAATTGGTTAATTACTGACAGCACTGGATGATGATCATGCTGTAACCATAAACAAATCCATTTAAAAATGTAAACTAGTGGATCTTGACCGTAGCTACTACCTTAGTGGTCAAGTTTGAACATCGTGATAACTCAATACAGTTATGTAGGCTGTAACAATCATTCTTGAAATTCAATAGTTTATACTTCCAACTTCATTTAGCCTTGATACAAAGTGATCTTCACTCAATATTGACACAATTATCCTATTATTTTACCCCGCCAACTATGATTTCGTTAATACTATTTGGTGCATATTACAAAACGATCAATGTTCCGATAGTACAATGTTCACAACCATTTCTAAAATCTTACTATGAACAAAACATTTATGGTACGAAACTGAAGAAAAGGTTTACAGTTAACAAACAGTAATTTATGGACGGTAAAAAATATGGTGACAAACAATCTGTTAAATGAAGGCTTAGAATTGGGAGAATATAAAAATAAAATAACTTCATTCCTTACTAGATTAGCGTCCAAAATATAATAATACTGGTCTCAGAGAGAATAGTTTCCAAAGTTTCGCATTTTTACTTATTTGTCCCCTCTTAATATAAGGTAAAATCATTTTCAAATAAAGCAAACTCTTCCTGATACCATCTTAGTGAATGATAATTATGTAATATTACGCGGAAATAATCCACACTTATCAACGAGTAATCGTTTCACTCTAGGCATCTTTCAAAAGGATGCAAATGATCTAACTAATTAATTTCCCATGACATACTCGAAATCTTGTAGTTATGATCAGTTTTAACAATATGTTACTTAAATTCTATTGAGTCATACAACTCAATAATTATGTCAAAATGCTTTAGAAATGTCTCCTGATATTAACTGTTAATCATGGTTTTTCAAATCCCTAAAAACTACTCTAAGCTATACTAGTATCTACTCATCTAGAAAGTTTATATTTTACAGTATTGCGCACTCACTAGTTTTATTTCACTAACAAATATTTTTAGGATTACTCTGTATAACAAAGTACTTCAAGTACAAGTTCTTGGAAAAACACTAACAAAAATTGGTAATTGTTTTTTCCAAATGCATTTCAATATCTACCTTAACCTTAATATTACTTTTACATCTTACCTAATGAAATACTTGTGAAACCAAAACAGCTGGGTAACTTCCTAAATCTCAAATGAACAGTTATTAAATAACTGGGAAGCTAGTCAAATGAATGCATTTACGAAAAGAAATAGTGTCGAGACCATAATTTATTGACGAACCGATCAGATATAGAACAACAAGTC
Source organism: Schistosoma mansoni (assembly GCF_000237925.1). NCBI lineage: Eukaryota > Metazoa > Platyhelminthes > Trematoda > Strigeidida > Schistosomatidae > Schistosoma > Schistosoma mansoni. The sequence goes on along the minus strand of NC_031501.1, from coordinate 5,154,221 downwards.
TCGGATTTTGGCGTGTACTTATCTCATCAATCTGGCTTAATAGCTTCTTGGCATTTTAGCTGATGTCAGTTAGTGACGAAAACTGTAAATCATGTTCTTAACCATAACCATCAACTGTAAACCATAATTCTAATTCCTTACACTGGTTTATAACTGTCATTTAGTCCTAGTTAATAGGTGGATATCATCAAGGTCACTCCAGCTTCGCCTAAAGGTCGTCCATAAATTATAGTCTCATTGAAATAGTTGTTATTTATTTACAAAACATCCATCCAAGGTAGTATGAAATAAGTTGCTTGGGCATAGAGAATGACGAATCAAAAGTAGAATTCAAGGTTATAAAATGACCAATCAGCGAACGATTCGAATGATTATGGAGTACCACGACGTGTGACCTTGACGTCTCGTCTAATTACTAGCGTGTGTTTTATTTTCTTTAAGGTATAAACTTGAATGTATTTTACCAATATTGACTAGAAATACTTGTTTGATAAATGATATTCGAAAACTAGTAGACAAAAAAAATAATACTTCCGCCTCTAAAAAGTTGACAATAACTGTTACTTCTCTTACAAGTGTTCCTATACCTGATATTATGAATACAACTGATTTTTTAAAGACTACTAATATACCCGTTAATAAACATAATATTATTTAAACTGTACCGACCTCCACAGTTTGCTTAATAGATGAGATAATCAATCTAATAAGGTTGTTGGTAAAACAATCAAAATCCTGACATTTGTTTATGGAGACAACTATTAAGAGTTCATGATAATATAACAAAGTGCACAGAGAATATTTCGACCACGCAAATTCGAGGAAACAATGGATCATTTTTCATTATTCAGGTTAGACAATTACAAACCTTATTACTAATTTTGGCATAACTTTCAAATGCTTCTAAAGCCTCAAAGTAACATACACAAATATATCCTTAAGTTTCATATTTAAACGAACCTCCGATGTAAAGTTACCTCCACACTTCTCGCCTTTTGTTTTCCATTCTGAATTCAAGGACAGAAGATTTCTGGAGACTAGGAAGCGGTTAGGAAGTTGGTGTTCAAACTTTCGAGTATACGATGTATCAATAACACACTGAAGAAAATCAGGTATGTTAAGTGGATCAAGCGTTTCGACTGAATGACAAGAGGATTGCAAGGGTGATGTAAGATCAAGATGAACATTGATTTCCGATATGGATGAAAGCACAGAATCTATGTGATCCTTCGCGATCTTCAGTTCCCAGTTCGCTGTTCAGAAGATCACTGAAGAAGTGAATTCCGAAAAGATTTTCTGTGTACAAAATTATAGCCGAATATTTAGGATTGAAAAGATTGTGTGAATAGACAAGATAAGTGAAGTGATTGACTTCTAAGATCTTCAAAGTATGCTATGAACAATGAAGATAAAAACAGAATAAAAGTTTGATTACAAATGCAGAATATTTTAAACTGAATTAGATTTATGTACTCCAAATTTTGTAAAGTACAATTTTTAATGTCCTCAATTAAACATATCTACTTGACAGTCTACTTACACAAACTTGAAAATGCAAACATTACTGTTGTAGACCATCAACGTTGATGGTCTATGTCGAATGATTGGAGGCCTACTCGAGTTAGACAGGAACGGTGTAACGAACAAGCTAACTTCGAAGTCACACCTAGCGATCAGCACCTTAAGTGGATCGCCCCATCGACGCATCAAGGGACCATGGATGTTCTGAAGACTGTACAACACAAAGGACGTTATTACAGGAATATATTAGTTAAAGTAGATACAAGCGAAAGTAGAACCACTGCCGCACGGGTCAGTTCATGGCGTATGATTAACTGATGCGCGTTGACTGTCCTTGACCTTGACGGGGATCGATGATCTGTTCGATATTTAGTGACCCGACTGCCGAATAAGTTGGCTAGGGTTCAGTGACATTTCACTGGCCCTACACTGTCTATACATTACCAATTACATGAATCCTGTCCATTATAAACTAAAACTTGTTGATTTAAGAAAATGAATAAATTAACAAAATAATTGTATCGTATCATCATATCCAATTTATCACTATTATTGCTATTATAGTTAAGGTTATAGTAAAACATTATTTAGTATCTGAAGTAAAATGAATCTGTCTTCATCACCACTTGAAGAAATACGCACGTATACACACACGGGAGCGTAGAAAAACATATGGTGGCGGGTGGAATAAGAAACTACAAAATTATATGACAAGATTAAATTTTAAAAATTTTAGGACCACCCGTTATCTGTGCGATAATATTACATATTTGTATACCAATGCAAAACGAAGAATTGTCTAAGATACACAGACTGTATTAAGCTTATTATTTAAGAAATTACTTCTTTTTATTTCAGAAATAAAGGAACCAGACATTTTATTCCAGTAAAATATAACTAGTGTAGTCGTCAGAAGGTTTTTTTGATGTATAATAAAACGAGGTACTTCATATTGTTGTACAAGTAAATTACATTGAATATTGAATGTCTCAATTTAATAATACTTGAGTGTAAAATAAAGTCATCAGCTTGGGTAATAAATAAAGGAGAAACTTACTGTAACCCGATTGACTATGTTTATAATATGTTCATTAGGATAACTTAGATTTGAATCAATTTGAGAAAATATTGTCTTTTCATATAGACGGATTACTTAATTTCCTATTTGTCACAAAATAAACCAAGTAGGGTTTGGGTATAGATTAGCATAGAAATTCACGATAAGTATTTAGTATTTAGTATTCAATCTCTGCCTACCAAACTATATTCAAATATATTTTACAAAATGTCCTTTGGACTAAATTATTCTAAAAGAAGAAAACTTCGCGAAAATCTTGTAGATTTTTTTTAGTTTTTGATAAATAAAAATGTATCCAAAACAATACTGATTTGCGTTGTTGCGATTCCCCTCATCACCACAACAACCACTAGTACTACTTCATCCAGTCTGTAACTACATTTTTACAAATAATTTTATTTCACACTGGTATTTCTAGTAATTGAAAATTAAACATACAAATTTTATGAATTGACAAATAAATTCAGCTAGATGGAGGTTAACATGTAACGTACATTTATCAATACTTCAATTACTTAAGAAGTAAACAATAACAAGAAATAGTTAATACAGACTTTGCTTCATATATATATGGAGATATCCGAAACTGTCTGTTATGTACACGTCTAGTGTACGGTAGCTCGACACGTCATCTGAAAAACATAAATGCAGTAAAATTTAGGATACTAAAAGAAATCTTCGGCGGGACTAAACTTTATGGACGAGCCAATCAGAAGCTTTCGCGGGTTTTCAAGGTCACGGAGCTAAGTTTGGTACCTGATGCTTACATACGATCGGTTTACAGCGGATTTTAGAGAAGACGTGATAATTCAGCGTCTACAAGGGAAGTGATTATTAAGAAGTTCCTATACTTGTGACTGTGGTACTCAGATGACTTTTTTCGCTCGATCACGATTAGGGTTAAGACCCTAAACCTAAACCCTAACCCTAACCCCTCACCCTAACCCTAAACCCTGACCCTAAACCCTAACCCTAAACCCTAACCTAACCCTAAACCCTTACTCCAAACCCTAACCCTAAACCATACCAACATACTAACAACATTGAAGCTATGTTGTCGAGGCTAAAAGAATTTTTGAGACCTTATGATGGCTCCAGAGGTCGACTACTATGGAGCCATATGGATGAGTTCCTGTACCATATGCACTATGATTTTAGAACTTCTGAACCTGAGCCATGTAAAAGAACAGTATCCGCTTTGATTTTTTAGTTTTGTATAATTTATTTTTACCGTATACTAACTGTCTTCTGATTGGCTAATATTTCTCAAGGTCATTTAAGACTCGTTCAAAGGTCGACCATAAAGTTTAGTCTCGCCAAATCTTCAAGTAGAATTGGACCTTAAAATGCACCTCAGACCCAGTAAATGGACGATAAACGTGAAAATAGCTCTGCTTTAGCACATTTGTATTGTGAGAATATTTGTTTTTTGAAAAAGTCATGTTATGGGTGGTAGCGGTATCTAAGATGCGTATTTTATCCTGTTCGGAACTCGACATCTGAATATATTTGTATCTCAGTGTTGACGTTCACCCTGAAACTCTAAGCCAGTGCCTATAGCTCCAAACATAAATGTATTGTCCACTGAACAACTTAGTTCAAATAACCAAACAGGGAAAAATTTAAGTGTTTACATATAAATCTTTATAACCATTAAACAACTTAGCAGCCATATTCAGCTAGCGAGTTCCAACTAGGATGAAAAGTATATCCTAGAATTCCACTATTAGCCACAGTCCAACATTCCTAAAACTTGTAACTAAAACCAATCTGGAGTCAATCCTCTTGTGATCCGTATGTGGATTGATAAAATATAATCCTAGATGTTGACAAAGGTAATATTCATACTCTGAAATTAAATCTTTCTCCTAAAATACAATCCATTTATTATCAGGTTAATAAACTGAAATTATCAGTTAATTTTAAATTACCAGGTACAAAACGTTCGAGATGTAATTATTCTTCCTATTTTCATTTATCAAACACGTTATTTGTATAAGAATTTGTGAAAACTATAAAAGGGTATTTACAATGTTTTGAATGTATCTACTGGTTACATTTGGGGGGGGGAAGGCTATTCAATTTCTATGACAAAGCCCATATTAAGACTTATCAACAATTATAGATATTTAAATTCTTAACAATGTGAAAACTTAGTAAAGAGATATTCTTATTATTTAAAATTAATCTAGACAGTCATTTAAACTATTTTTTCTCCACAATTTGTTCCACTTTGTTCCACAATTGTACTAAAAAAAGGACATAAATAAAAGTACATTTTAACATGTCACTAAATATTAGGAATAATTTAATGATTTTTAAAAGTATCTAGTTTCCTAAATATATTCAACATTTTACTTCGCTTATCTATATTCAAATACATTCAAATCTGGAAGTTAATCACATATGATTGACATCTTCTTATAAGAGTTGAATAAAGTGTTATATGAATATGGCCAACTGGTTAATTAGTAGAAATTGACTGAATGCTAAATGCTTAGAACTCATCAATAACATATTTTACAAGTAAACTTCCCTTATATCGATAGTCTTCAGCAAACTTGAGAGAAATCAACCACTCTCCATAGTATTAAAACATTCAGTATTAGTCAATACTAAGAGTAAACTGTTATCATTGAATTATTTAACTTGTAGTTACTCATTATCATTTGTCTCATTAGTAAATTATTGCATTAATCATTGACTTGTTGTCAACTAATGTCTTTTTATATATACTTGAAATCATGAGTCAATTGAAACTAGACCACCATGGAAAACCTGAAAGCACTGGACGGCCAACTCGTCCTATTGTGGGACTCCTCAGTAGTGCGCATCCACGATCCCGCCTCACGAAATTCCAACCCAGGATCTACCAGTCTCGCGCCAGAGCACTTGACCGATAGACCACTGAGCCGGCATCCAATGGTGTTAATGTCTAACTTCAACCAATCCACGAAGTTGAGCAACCATTTCACCAATATCTTCAATGAGTTGATATCTCCCAACAGACCTGCTTGAACTTCACTGGTTACTGCTTCTCACTAGAACTCCAGGAAATACTTCGTGGAGCCAGACACTAGTGAGCATATGATTATATTAATTATCAGAAGGGGTTTTGTGGAGATTTAGTATGTTTCATTGTTGAAAGCATGAGTCAATTGAA
>NC_031501.1:5127029-5148259 GCF_000237925.1 Schistosoma mansoni | reverse complement strand
GCTCATCCACGAACCCGTTCTCGCGAGATTCGAACCCTGGACCTACCAGTCCATGGTGGTCTAGCTTCAATTGACTCATGCTTTCAACTATGAAACATACTAAATCTCCACAAAACCCCTTCTGATAATTAATATAATCATATGCTCACTAGTGTCTGGCTCCACGAAGTATTTCCTGGAGTTCTAGTGAGAAGCAGTAACCAGTGAAGTTCAAGCAGGTCTGTTGGGAGATATCAACTCATTGAAGATATTGGTGAAATGGTTGCTCAACTTCGTGGATTGGTTGAAGTTAGACATTAACACCATTGGATGCCGGCTCAGTGGTCTATCGGTCAAGTGCTCTGGCGCGAGACTGGTAGATCCTGGGTTGGAATTTCGTGAGGCGGGATCGTGGATGCGCACTACTGAGGAGTCCCACAATAGGACGAGTTGGCCGTCCAGTGCTTTCAGGTTTTCCATGGTGGTCTAGCTTCAAATGACTCATGCTTTCATTTAAATATTTTTTTCTGATAATCAATCAATAATCGTCTATCAAGCTATACAGCTCAATTTCTGATTAGGTTCCACTTCATTCAATTCACTGTCTTATATGAAACCAAGAATTAGCATGTTTACTTTATTCCATTTAGTTAAAAGTATATTAATAAACTAAAAAAATTTATATTGATAAATGGAAGGGATATTTTAGGTCATATGATTCATTTTATTGTACTGAACTTAAATATTGATCGATTTGTACATCATTATTGATCAAGACAATATATGAATCGATTAATGTAAGACAAGCAATCCGCATTCCTTTTTTTTTTTCAAAAAATATATCAGAATATAGTAATCTAAATAAAATAGCTCGGTTCATATTGAGTATAGATGATATTAATAGAACATATTGAAAGTGTACTAAGACATACAATTGAGTATACATTTGTAATATTCATAGTTGGTGTGATGGTAAAAAAAAAAGTTAAATTGAATGATTTGTGTGTTTATCAATACAAACAGTAGTCAATTGTCAACATCATAACCAAAATCTTTATTATTCTTAATTGTATTCAGTTGACTAGTGCCAATAGTTTTTTAAATACTTTTAATAAAATTACAGTTTCTATTGGAGTTCAATCGACTATCTGTTGCATTTCGTTTTAACTTTACATGCTTAAATATTTCATGGTTATGAACTCACAATTTTTTGTTAATTTACATTAGATTATGTCTTTTATTCAAATTTCTTTTTAGATATTCATATTCATGAGTTGTCAGTCACTAACTTGGAGCTGTTTGATGTTGTTACTAAACGGAATTGAATATAAAATTATCCTCTTATAAATTCTTTGTAAGTAGATTTCCAGCCAGTTAATTATTCACTTTATAGTCTATTTACCTCTCACTTCAGCAGTGCTAATATAATTTTTGTGATGGAAGGTGGTTCGATCAGAAAATAAACACGTGTTGGATTATTGGTTGTTGTGATAAGTGTTTCACAACAAGAAATTTTGACTTATATTAATTCATAGTTAGTTTTTAATATTCAGTAGTTGTTGGACTAATCAAAGTAGATTCTTCATGCATTCGCCTAATGTCATTTCAAGTTGATTAACAAGCAATAGGACGAATAACAATTTGATGAATTCATGGTCTAAGTGATTGGTTGCCTGACTGATTGAATGCCTGCATCGAAACTACAAAATATACAGTAGTGTATGATAACAATCACGTGTGTTATCTATTTGTGTTATTCTATCCAATCCGCTCATTACTACAATACCGATTCACTTGATCATATCATTGTGCAATTTTACCTTTATATTTTTTTAACTAAAGGTGTAAACAACAACTTAGCAGAAATCTTAATTTAAAGGCTGTGATACAATATCTGTTAGCTAGTTAGATAAAAGATATGTATAACTATTATTGATGCTCACTGAAACATCAAAACGCCTTTGATTACTAATCACATGCCTTTGGCTAATTTAGTTAATCAGAACTAACCACGTGTGTGATGAAGTATGTAACACCAATCTGAAATGAAAAACCTGGCAGCAGAAGGTTAGGAAGATCAAGTAGAAGAGGAAACAGGAATGGAAATAGAAAATAATTCAGAATAGGAAGAATCGTAGAATGTGAAGGACAAATGACGGAAATTTGCAAGTGAAGTATTCAATATTTGGTTCTCATACTTTACCAAGACATTCTATAGTTCAGTACTCAACAATAAATTGGTCGTCCCCGTCTGTGTCCTCGTTCACAACATTTAACTTACTTACGCCTGTTACCCCTCGTCCAGAAGAATAGACCGGCCACCATCATCATTCCACATACAACTCTGTACTGGGAAATCCTCTACACCTCTTTCCTTTTGCAATTCATCCTTTTCATGTCTGCTTCCAATTACATATGCAGTGTATTCCTTGGTTTTCCTTCAACTCAGGATTCCAAGTTACGACTTGCATCATGATGCAGTTTGATGATTTACGTAATATGTGTCCTATTCACCTCCATCGTCTTTTACTAATTTCCTCCTCAACTTGAACCTGATTTGTTCTATCCCACAGTAAGTTGTTAATCATAGTATCTGGTTAACTGACATGGAGTAACTTACCTAGACGATTGTTTATAAACATATCCGTACCTATGTGTGATGATGGTTGTGATAGTTCTCGGATTTTCAGCTATGCACATTAGAACTGTCTTGATGTTCATATTGAAGATTCTCACTCTGGTATTGGTTGACAGAGAGTTGTTTTGAGTTCCATATCTTCTTCAATTGTAAAAATGTTGCCCTTACTTTACCAATCCTTGCATTCACATCCATATCAGATTCTCCACGTTCATCGATGATGCTACCGAGATACATGAAAGTTTCCACCTGTTCCAGAATTTGTCCATCAATCAAGTGTGATTGTGTTGGTGTTATCTGTGTTGTATTTGAGGATGTTGGTCTTTCCGTTGTGCATGTTGAGGTTTACTGATTCAGAGACTGCTACTACACTGTATGTATTGACCTGCATTAGTTGGTCAGCATGAGATAGAAGAGGTAGGTTAGGTCATCTGTGAATTCCGAATCGTTTTGTTGCATCCAACCTGTCAATTGTATTCCGTGCTTCTCGTCAGATGTGGATGTCTTCATAATCCAGTCAACCACCAGAAGAACGAGAGAGAGATAGAGAGGGATAGTAGGTAGCCATGTCTGACTCCGGTCCTCACTCGGAATGCGTCTGTCAACTGTCCTCCTCCATGCACGACATTGCGTTGTAATCCGTCGTGTGAATTCCGTATGATGTTGACGACTTTCTCAATTACACCATAGAGTTGAAGAAGTTTCCATAATGTACTCCAACCCACACTGCCAAACGCCTTCTCGTAGTCAATGAAGTAGATGTATAGTGATGAGTTCCATCCAATTGATTGTTCACCGACGATCCGTTTTGTCGCGATCTAGTTCGCGTACAACCGATCCTTACGAAATCCGGTTTTTTGATCTCCTACCCAGATGTCTACTGAGTCTTTCGTCCTGTTCAGCAACACTCTGTTGAAAACGTTTCTCAGTACTGACAGTAGTATGATGCCTATGTAGTTTTCACACTTGCCCAGACCTCCTTCTTTTTATATCTTGATGAGGTATCCTTCTTTCCTATTTGTCTGCGACACTTGTTCCTCCCCCTCTCCAAATCCTCCCGAATAGAACATGGCGCATGTTTGTAATTACTTCTGTCTGACTTCCGAGCTTCATCCGGTATGTTGTCTGATCCTGATGATTTCCCATTCTTGATTTGTCCGACGGCCATGTTGATTTCTTGGTGGCGTGATATCTGTAGGAAGGTCTGTGTGTGTTGTTTCGACTTCCGGCGAATTCAATGGGGATGGTCTATTCAGCAGTTCCTCGAAGTATTCCACTCATCTCTTCCTCTGTTCTTAAATCTCTGTGATTGTCTTCCCTTCTTTGTCCTTGACTATATCTTCCTGACAGTTTCTTCGTCGTATCGTATAGTTATTTCATATTTCCTTCCATCTTTTTCGCTGTTGTTGGTAGCTCTTCCATGTATTTCTGCTTTTCATCTCTAATGCTCTTCTTCACTCTCTTGTTTGCTTGTGTGCATTCAGTTTGTGCCTTGAATTCCTCTATTGTTGTTCAGCTGGCTGTTATTAATTGCTGTATTCTTGTTCTTCTTTTCTTGAATCTTGTCTACGGTTTCAATAGAGATCCATTCATTATGAGGATGCTTGTTGCGGCCCAGAACTTCCTGACAAATTGAGGTTGATGGTTTTTTTATCTGTGTCCATTTGTTTTCCAAAGAATTTTTTTCTTCCTTGAGTAGATCTTGTATGGCTCGGAACCTGTTTGCAAAAGTGAACAAAAATTATTTAATACCTGCTAAACTGATCATTTAAGGAAATTGTTAGATACCACAAAAATCATCAATGAATCAAGTGAAAGCTGAGGACAATACAAAAATACCATAAAACATTTGTTTTGATACTAAACTTCTTAATATACAACTGATTCAGTGTTCTACATTGTTCGTTTATTACTTCGTCTCAGAATCCTATTTGTCAAACATATCATTACTGGTAAATAATAGTTTGTTTACGAGTAAACTCTACCAGTCAGTTACATAGTAGAATCACAAACATATTCAGCAATTCCTAACATTCATTAAACTAAGGTGTTATAAAGATCGATTCCAAATTTAGTGGAAATCTTCGGACCATCAACCAAGACATATAAGGATAATTTTCATTACTGATTTACACTCATAGGGGAACCATTCGAAAGTAAAGAAGATTGAACAGCTCTTTTGTCATAGTTTAAGACTGATGGAGTTCTGCTATTTCACGAGTGAAACGAATGTCACAAATGACAATGAATAGTGTTCTGGCTATATTACAAACTGATTGAAGTTGAAAATACATGGACTAATGAATTCCAAATGAGTGATCTAAGAACAATATACCCATCTTGACATTTAAATGTGTTGGGTTTGATCTCTGAAGTGCTTATAGGTGTTTATTTCTAAGAAGTCCCCGAATATGTTGAAGTAGCTATTCAATGATTCCTCAAATGAAGTTAATTAATGAGAAAAGCCACCTTTCTAAGAAAATCATCTCCTTAACCAATTTAACAAAACAAAAAGTGTTACTTCACTCTTAATAAACCGAAAGATGTCACAATTATTTGAGTTTGACAACGTCTCAACCAGCAACACCTTTATAATCAAAATATGCCAACCCAGTCAAATCAAAAGAGAGAAACGAAGAGGTTCGATAGATATATTTGATAGGCTGTCGATACACCGAGAAATGATCAATCTAAACTGGCTAGAGGTCGTAGGAGATGTGAAGCACATCTTATCCACTGATGATCTAGTGCGGATGTGTGACCAAGCACCTCCAGATAATTGAGTCCATTAAAACGAATGCAGTCAACAGCAAATGTTGAAGACTTACAGAGCTTTTGATTTTGGGGAGGTATTTACGCTACAAACTTATTGTTTGGTAACATTAATGATTTTTAGATTACTAACCACTACGAATAACAATAATATATTGATTAGACTGGTATAATCACTGATTCTTTTTTATGAAGAAACAATGAAAGAACATAAGCGATGAAATGAAATTAGTCGGTTATTATATACTATATTTGTACCTTTCTTCAGATTATTGATTTCTGTAAGTTGAGCATTTGAGGGTTCAAGGTCAATTCAGAAATATCTGAAACAAACAGTACTTTTTGGTTAACTTTAAAACCAATCTATAATACATACATTTTACGAGTTTGAACATGGAGAAAATAATTCTATGCTGTAAAAATATCCGATTCATTCAAGTATTTGTAGTTTACACTTTGATACACATGATAATAAAACTATAAGTGTGTTGATGTGATGTGTGATAACACAGACTGGTGCATGATTTTATTTATGAATGAGTGGTTAACCAATCAAGTGGATAGTTTATTTGAACTGTTATTTAGACAACCGTTAATACAAAGACCGAAGATTCGAATCTTACTTACAAGTAAACTATTCTGTGGAATTTAGCATGATTACACTAGCACAATAAATAACATTCAATACATCACAATTGTCTAGTCAGTCTACGGTAATAAGCTGTAGAATAGAACAAAGATACTTTATTATGCGGTACACAGTCTAGACAAATATATATATATATCCAGCTGACGAGTCGCAAATAGGACGAAACGCGAGTCCTGGATTCCACTGCTAGCCACTATCCACCTTTCCTTATAGACGCTTACCTACTTTAGCATTCAAGGCAAATGAGAAATATAATGAATTGATACGATATAACATATTTCAAGTTATTTGACCGATGATATTATTTAACGTACTTTAAGCTTATTTTGTTTTCTCCGTTCAGTCATAATTGAGAATGGGTAAAACAAATGTATAACATTTGAGAACCAGGGAACACTGAACGGATGTTTCATTTCAGCATGAACTTCTCTACAGTGGGATCCCTGACTATTTCAGAGGTCGAACCAAGAAGCTTTATACGTTATAGAGACCGACTAACATTTAGACGAGGAAGTTGGGATCAAATTGTTCATGTCTTCAACTCCAATCAATTCTATATAAAGTGCGACGATCATTTATTGCCATCAATCATGACCGTCTCACTAGTAGAACAGATGAATTACACCGCTGATTGGGATCCCCGACGAGGTCGTAGATACTCACATATGAAGAGTTCTATAGTAGGACTAAACGGTTGTTCTGTCTATCCTGTTTTTTAATGATGTTGAGTGTTTTGACAGTCATTACTACAAAAAATGACTTAGAATCTCCTTCAAAAATCAGTATATAAGGAAGAATTTAGGTAGGGTTTAGTTGTTGAGTTTATTATACATTGAAAGTGATTCTCAATACAGACTGAGAATAGACGGAGAGAAATCGGGAACCAGTGAGGATTGTATAGCCGTCCTATCCTAGTTTGTGACTTCTTAGTAATGTGGACCACACTAGGACCTGCAAGTCTCATGACAAGCACATTATTATTGAGTCACACTTGTTCAATGGTTCTTGATTTTCTATTTGAAGTATCAGCTCTTAAAGAAATTAACTCCCAATATCTACAAAACCTCCACAAAACTATCCTCATAAATATTATTTAAATATCAAAATACATGTAGTTTTTAACATAGCCAGATAGCCCAGTCAATGGGTTTTTGAATTTCCGTCCAGAAGCGATTGAACAGATACTTCCAACAAAGTGTAGAATTTATAAGCAAAGATGGATAGTGGCTAGCAGTGGAATCCAGGACGCGCATTTCGACCTATTTGGGACTCGTCGGCTGGATGTACCTGCATCTCAGAGTTGATGTTCACTCTGAGACTCGAACCCAGTACCTTTCGCTTCAACCAAACAATACTGAGAGAACTTAAGCTTCACCCCATTGCACAAGCAAGTGGCTATCGGGACTCAGTAGCTGAGTGGATAACGCAATGGTGTTTGAACCGAACGGTACTGGGTTCAAGTCTCATAGTGAACATCAACTCTGAGATGCAGATACACCTAGTGGACGAGTCCCAAATAGGACGAAGCGTGCGTCCTGGATTCCACTGCAAACCACTATCCATCTTTGTTCATAAAGCTTGTAACTTGAGGTACTATCGATGCAGTCCGCACAGGATGCACATATGCCAACAAGAGACTGATCAATTGTAGTCCTAAATAACAATGGGAAAATACAAGTAAACAACACCAAGTGAATTTAAAGTGAGGAATATTTTTTAAAAAGTATTCGGTAGTCCCAGTTTCTCAAACGTCCTTTCAACCAGTATTGAAAAAAAAGCATATTTCCGCAAACTATTCAATAAGTTATAGATAGTTGACATCATTCGATAATATATGAGTCACTTTAAAGACTATCCTAACCATTGAAGTTTGATTGTCTTCGTGTTCTGTTGAACCATACGTTCCTTAGCTGTTCAATCGTATTGGAATGAAAGATTCTTAAATCTAGTTCAAGTTAGTTCCAATTGTATTTCAATGACTTGACAACATGTAGGATATCGGAAGCCTTGTTTATGATTACTGCCGAATCATAACTCACCCTTTTCGAAATGTGTTTAAGTAGAATTAGAGGATTAATTTTTGGTATTTGACTGGATAATTGAATTTTGTTTGATTAATTCAGGAGTCGTATATACATATATTTATAGCTGGTCGAGATGGCCTTTAAAGTCACTTCACTCTACCCTATCATTATACACATGAAAATATGTGATTCTTTTTTTTATTTTTTTTTGGATAATACTGCGACATTCATATTTAATGCAATAATAGATAGACATATAAATAGAAGATAAATAGGTAGATACACCATAAAAATCCATATAGGTAATCATGGTATCACTAAATACAATGACACACATGTACACATCTCTTACATTTTTGTTTTGTTACATGAGTACAATAATAATATTACTTATGACAATTGTAGAGAAGTTAATTTATTGGCTATTATGGGAAAACTTGACAACATTAAAAAGCCGAAACAGCAAGGATACAACGTTTGCAAAGGAGAGACAGACTACAAGTCCTTAAATTTATTATTATTATTATTATTATTATTATGACGATTTACCAAATCAAACGACATTTAGAAAGTTATTTGGAAGGACTAGATATTTTTTATGCATTATATTTATACATGGATACATAAAAAGGAAGCGTGGTATTATTTTACCCAAATGTTACTTCATGATTTAATCTAAATACATAGGTTATACATAGTTACTATTGTTTTATTATTTCTATTCATGTCAATGATTATATCTACTGTATCTTATGAATTGCTTATCAGTTATTATAATAGAATGATTTTTAATTTAGACAAGTTGGTGGGAAATGTATCTGATACTAACCAGGTAATAGTAATGGTAGTAATTTGCTTTCCATGGTCAAGAACATTTTTAGATAAGCATAATCAATGAATTTGAAAGAATAATATCACTGATGAAGGTTTAGAAATCAATGCTTTCAAGATATTGAATTCAGTAAGTTGCCAGTTAAATTGCGAGACCAAGCTGTTAGTTAACTAGATCCACTGAGACTATCAAATTTTAAATGAAAGCCTGTTTATGAGTTGGTATTTAAAGGTCATTTGTAAGGACATAATATAGTTTGACTATATGACTCTGTAGTTCCCCTTGCCTTGTCAGAATGGGGGGGGGCTAACAACATTGATTAAATGGTTGACACAGATCGTGTTGTTATCAGTCTCTGTTATGAATCGATTGGTGAGCTAAATCCATTCATTCTGTACCGTTTACTTAACATCCTCAAAATACCATCAGCACAAATTCTGACTGGATTTAATTTATAGTATGAACTATACACAATGTACAGTACTTGTATGAATAATAATCAACCAAGTATGCTTATCAGTTTGAGATAATAAGAAATTATCTTTACTCAATAGCCATATTCATTATGAAATCTTGAGATCACATTCTAATAATGTAGAGCACATTAGTAGACTCTGTAAGCATTTTAAAAACAAAAGCAGTTCTATAGACTAATTCATGCCATCGATCTCCTTAAAGGAAAGTAATGCATAGGAACTAACATTATCTAGTTTAGTAAATAATGAAAACTGAGAGCAATGAAAGTGATTGAGGCAGTTAGGAATGTAAATAAAAATAAGATATAATATAATGAGCAGATATTGTGAAGTGATTTTTATTTAGACTCACTCAATAAAGTGGAACAATAAACGGTTTCGGAATCATTCAAACCTAGAAAACAGGAAATAAATTTATTAAGATTTGTCAACGTCCTATATTAATTTAAAACATTTTAACACTTCGTAAGGTTTGTTTGTTAAGATAACAAAAGCTAACAGTTTTTGCTTTAGTCATCCCAGTTTTTTCTTTGTTAGAGACATTCTTTTAGAGGGAGAATCTAACTGCCTTCTAAATATCGGAGATTATTCTTCGGTTCAGAGACATCTTATTGAAGCCAAATTCTTCTATAAACATTAAGCGCAAATCTGAGAATGATTAAAATATGAATCAAACCCTATAAAATATTGAATGTTACTATGTCGATATTTATTTTACGAATAGATAAGCCAAATATTTGAGTTTATAAATGCATTTAATGATCAAATCATATAAGACTACATAGGAAGTAAATGAAGACGACTCTGAGCGGCCGATTTAGTTTTCTCATTCTTACATCACTTACATAGCTAGTGAAGTAGTCGACAATTTATTAAAATCTTGGTATATGTTCTACATACTAATTTATTCAGAAGAGTGGTTGTAATACATGGTAAATGACAATGAAAATAGTCAAAAGCTGATTAGTAACTTATCATATGAAAATATTCAAAGTTTTCATCATGCGAATAGGAACAATTGATTGTGCAACATTAAATTTATGTGGTGTTCTAGAAAAGGATAATGTGGTAATCATTTGACGAGTTTATTAAACTGTCTCTTGGCCTGTAGATTTAAGGAAATAAGAACTGACAGCCTGACTGAGATCCTAATATGGTAGAAATAAATGTGAACATAATTTCGATTGAGGCGATTTGAAATTCGGTACAATTATCTTTATACATTCACTTATTATCCTGAAAGTTGTCAAGTTAAATAGCAAGAATTTGTGTTTGTGTGTTTGAAGGCTCGCCACTGCCAGAGATGCACGACTTTTCAAGGATATTATATAATTACTGAGTCGATAGCTCACATTTTCTCTTGTTATTTACTATTGTGTTCTTTATTAGGTGATAATCTACACACTATTTCTTTGATTAAGCAAAAATATACCAATACTACAATTCCATTCGAAAAATACCACTTTCAGAATATTTTAATAAGAAAAATCTTCTATTTTTTGCCAATAAGATAGAAATATTTCTACTACAAATTTTGATTCACAGTTAGAGTAATTTGACCCTTTTCCCATTGAAAAATGTACATAAATAGTTATATTTTTCTTAAATAATAATTCTTCATAGTCACAAGTCTATTGTGGTCTTCTTGTACACATACAACCTCATGAGATAATATAGTAGAAGGGGAAACAATTATACTTGCTATACATTGATGTATTTTCAGCATTATTTAACTAAACCGCTCGAACATATTCGTTCAACCATTTTTTATCCCCCTTCCAGTTTGAGATAGTATTTCAAAGTATAGTTGTGAAGATATTCAAACTCTTATGAGAAATGTCAATGGTTAAACAAGTCGAATATTGAATACATTTAGATGAATCCAATCAGTGTTTTAAATTAGGCGCGCTCAAATATGTGTAAACTTTAAATTTATCAACTTGTTGAGCTTGTAGATATTTTGATTCATCGCAACACTTCAAGGGAGATGAACACATTCAATGGCATTCTATTTGGCTCGCTAGAACTGTGAGACAACATAAAAGGAAGTAACTATCGATGAAAATTATTTCTTGAACAGTTAATTGTTCACGATAAAAATCAACTGGATGAATCAAATCTAGGTTGTTAAAGGTGTTTTTCAAGTCATTAAACTTATTCTGTGTAAATCACAATGAATAAATAAATCAAGAAATGTATATAACATAAATATTAGTGCACTAAATCAAAATCCTTTGAATAATTCTCTTTCTTATAATTAAATATAGTCTTTCATATTTCAATTACTACGTTGTAAGGGTTAAGTAAATCAAGTCAAATATAACTTTAAATAACTAATCTATCTCCTACACCATGATGAAGCATAAATAAATTGAGGTGATAAATTATTACTCATTGAAATTTCAGTCTAAATAAGGAAAATGTACAGTCGAATATAATGAAAATGAATGGATTCCACAAGAGAAAGAGAGAAAACGTACAAGACAACTACTTGCATTCGCCACATTCTCGTCTGCTATTTGTGTGTATAGAAGTTTTAATGTAAACTCAAGAACTACAGAAAGACAAAGAATAAATACTTCTGTGCTAACGAGACCAAATTTGAGTTACGTTACTTGAGGTCTACAAACACTAGTTATGATTATCTCATGGATCTCAAGCAAGAAATCTGCTTCAACCAACACTGATAAGTCCAGCAAACAGTAACCGCATGGACTCATACAATATCTTTCTTTCGGTTCATCTAGCTTTCTTATAACGTACTCTTATTCTGACCATTGTTGATGTAAGATTGAACTGGTCATAACTGATGCATGTTGAAGTCCCTCTAGTTTATGGAGATATACAGCCTTATCAAGTATCTCTAATAAATTAGGATCAAACTCATTATTACGCACTTGGTGAATCTGCCATATGACAGCAATACTTCAATATTTATGACAGAATAATAAGAACATACGGATATGGTCAATCTTCCGAAGTCATGTTTCACATCAATAAAGTTATATCGGATGAGACTGTTGCTCAATATACTCACATTCTGATAGGGAGATGAATATCACATCTGAACCACATGAAGTGACAGTTTTTAAAATTATACCAGTTTTTTTAATCCTTATCCAGATGCAGTCAGCCACTAACTCATCAGAGTTGGTAAGATTTGCGAGGCCAATCATATATTAATTTTTACAAACTTCTATAGCCAACAGTACTACATTACTTATATATGTTCGTTTACATTCGCAATTATACTTGAAATTAATTGCTCACCTACCTTTTATCGTTCCATCTCTCACTATTATATGCTCACATATATATAAGCACATGTCTTAATACTATCTCTCGTTAAGCTACAGAAACTGGAACATGTTTGTTTACGAGAGAACGGTAGGAAACATTAACGAAGAATTTCAATTTTTCCATACTACTACTACTACTACTACTACTACTACTACTACTAATAATAATAATAATAATAATAATAATAATAATACGAGATTATAACCACTAGACTAAAACGGTAACACCAAAAAGCTAAAGTTTGAAAAATAATTTCACAAATTATTGTCATTAGTTAAAAATGAATCATAATTCCAGACTATGTTATGGTCACTCCAGTTGTTGTCTAACTGTAGTTGGGCAGACATATTTGTGTGTATATTTGTGCATCCGAATAAATAAGGAGATTACTAATACTTCTTATCATAAGCCTAGGATAAATT
Organism: Schistosoma mansoni; assembly: GCF_000237925.1. Lineage (NCBI taxonomy): Eukaryota > Metazoa > Platyhelminthes > Trematoda > Strigeidida > Schistosomatidae > Schistosoma > Schistosoma mansoni. The sequence continues at coordinate 5,135,167 of NC_031501.1, read as the reverse complement.
CAGAGAAGAGGAGAAGTGGAGAGAGAAAAGTTAAATGGAATGGAGTTTTGTGACAATAAGAAAAAGCTGTAAACTATTAATGAGTGTAAATGTGTTAGATAACTCTACTGTATGGTTTTCACCATGAATTGATTGCAGTTGGGCAACCATTGGAAACCAGGAAGCATTGCCCACTCTCTCGTCTTAGTATGGAACTCCTCAGTAGTGTATATACACAACTCCACTAGGAACTGGACTCAGGACATTCAGACCTCACGAAGAATGGTTAATCTTCAGATTACTGAGCTGGTATCCAATGATCTGAATTTGTAGCTCCTGTCAATCAGCTATATCACCTGAGCATTCTCATCATTCATTGTCACAATTGGATAAAACTATCTAACTGCTGAAATGTTTAAGTTCCACTTGTAGCACTGTATCATTCAAACTTTATGAATTTTTCTTGCTTGCAAGTGACTATAATAATAATAATAGTTATTATTATTATTATTATTATTATTATTAGAATCCGAGGTTTGTAAATACTAATTATTTCTGAACTTACTTTACATTAAAGATTGACTTTACCTAGACAACCATTAAAAACCACAAAGTATTGGACAACTGTTTCAATAATCACCAATCTGAAGGCCAATGCGTAACTATCCTCAAGGCGAATAACCTTCTTAAATATCTTACTCTGGAAATATACCACAGTTATGTGAAAGAAACTAAATGACGTTGGTGGATTTAATATTAAATATAACTCGTCTCATCTCATTTAGTATATGATCGCAATAGTGATGTCAGACTAAATAACAATTGTATTCTAGGTAAACTATTTGATAAATGAACACTATGCATAAAGTGTTTTTATTTGAAGTAAATACTGTGATTGCTGTGGCTGTTGATAGTGGTAATGAGGAGGATGAGGAAGACATTATAAACAATTTTGAAAGCTTCATAACTAAGTAATCCAGCTCAGAGGAGTTACAGTATTATCAAACGGTGTAACTCATCCACCAAATACAAGTTTACATAAACCGGATTCAATCAACACTATTTGCGTGTTGTAAGAGCTTGTGATACTACTCGGACGTTTAGAATTGAAGTAGGTGGATGCTTTAATCATTGAAACAACTCCATATAATATAAAATAAATCTCTACAACTCAATATTTAACAGATACTCATCAAAATCAATTTAAAAAGGTCCTTTTACTGAAAGATCATCTCATTTATTACGCAATATTTCACTGAACATTTGTTCTGGTCAGTAATTATGTTATATTTTTTAATCGTATGTTACCACTTCTCATTTCGATTATTGATCTTGGACTTTAAGTTGACCTCAAAAACTGATCCAGGGATTACATTTTGATTCAGTGGCTTAAATATTTTATATTCAGCTTGTGAAAAATAGTGATATTTGTATGCTTTAAATATAGTTAGTCTTCGCCCAAATACAGAAAAAAATCATTGACAAATTGAGCTCAGCGAATGCATGTTATACTGCGGTCGAATCGAACTTTGAATGGTGTATAACATGCGGGCATTTCTTATTATGTATAATTTCTTCATTGTTCTATTGCAGGTCAATATATTTCTTACAATATAACTCGTGTAATTTGTTAATTTGATTAAATGTCTCGAAAAAATGCATAACATATTTCGTTTTAAAATAATTAGTATATGTATTAGCTCTTAGGTAAGCGGAGTTTGTTTTGTGCGTATTCGGTGTTTTTTGATGTTGACCAGTACAATTTGATATAACTGTTAAGCCTTGTAAAACTTCAATGTACAATTGAGCGTACAGACAAGATATTGGTAAACCGATTGTTAGTGCATGGACTATAGTTTTATCCTTTTTTATTTGAATAACTCAACTGTATATGATGTTTATTTGTAAATAACTATTACTTGAGTGGATAAATCCAGGAACATTTGAGAATTTTAGATAATCGTATCATATCAAATTATACAATAATCGAATGTATTAGTTGAGTTGAGTATAAATTTGTCAATCTAGTGAACAAAGTCTCTAAGAGAGTAGGAATCACCAGTTCAATACTTTGTCTGCTGACTGAAACTATAGTTGAATAAGCTATTTAACACGTTGTCTTAGTCAATCATAAACATAGGTTCCGTGATGGCTGGCCCTCATCATCAAAGTGTTCCTAGAAACGTGACAAAACTGATGCTCTTAGTGAAAATCAAACCCAACTCACTCAGTTTCACGGTCAAAGACGTTACTGTAGTGAACAAGAACTTAGTTCGAGAAGACCAATTTATTTGCCCATCATCCTCCGGTTATCCTTTACATTCTTCATGATTCTTTCAATTCTGTTGTTATTACAGTTGCTCTCTGTTGCCCTTACTGTTCTCCTCAATTCAATTTTCTCAAAATTCTTCTGGCAGCCCTTCTCCATTCGATTACTTTTACATACTACTTATATCTGTCAGCATAAGTAGTAAGCACCGCATTACCTGTAAGCTATTCCGGCCACGTATAACCGCCTTCAGGAGTGAGTTATTCATATTGATTTATGACTGAGTAGTGGTCATTGTCGTGATATTATGTCGTTAAATGTCATAGTTTAAAATATTTGACGAGATTATTTAAGATTTTTAATATCAAACAACTGGTAAATTTTCATTGTAAGTTGACATTAACTATTCCTTTTTAAAGTTGAAATCATGAGTCAATTGAAGCTAGACCACCATGGAAAAACCTGGAAGCACTGGACGGCCAACTCGTCCTATTATGGGACCCCTCAGAAGTGCGCATCCATGAACCCGCTCTCGCGAGCGAGATTCGAACCCAGGACCTTCCAGTCTCGAGCCGAAGCCCTTAACCGATAGACCACTGAGCTGGCATCCGACAGTGTTAATGTCTAACTTCAACTGATCCACGAAGTTGAGCAACCATTCACCAATTGTCTTCAGTGAGTTGATATCTCACAACAGACGTGGTTGAACTCCACTGGTCACTGCTTCCCACTAGAACTCCAGGACATGTATCTTGAAGTCAGTCACTAGTGAGCATATGACTTCAACTTTGAAAAATACTGAAATCTCCACAAACCCCCTTCTAAATATTCCTTTTTAGTTGGAGACCCATCAATAATGCCCACTCATGATCCTACACATGAGGTTGATACCAAAACCATATAGGTTTCACAAAAAGCACTATACTAACAAGTTGCTATCAAGACGGCATATATTTAAAGTGATATTTTCACCTTTTTTATTTGTATGTATTTGAGAGAGAATTTTCAAGTGATGAGAAGAGGAATTAAAGGTTACAAACAATGTGTTTATTTATTTATTAATTCATTACGTAAATTATGACAGAAAAAACGATAACATTATGTGATTTAAAAAAAAATCACAAAATGATCCAGGGCTTATTGATTTGAATTCTTTTCTTTTTTTTGTTGGTTAAAACATAAACTTTACACAAAACTTTGTTTTTATTGATTTACTTAATTTTTTTTTTGTAATTAGTACATAAATGTTATTAGGTAAACAAATCGTCTTATTTAAAAATACCGATTAACACAATTATATAAAGTTTTGTATTGCTTTATTTTGAAACAGTTTCATTGTCTGTTCTATTAATCAAGATAATACCATAGAAACAAAAGTATAAATTAATATTTCAATCTAAATCATAATGAAAATTTTACTCTATTGTCTATTGTTTATTTTGATAACGAGATGATGTTTTGTATATTATTGACGATTTTCAATTGGTTTCATGCGTAAATGTATGTGCATTTTGTGTATATCATAGTAAAGACAAAATAGACAATACTATTATATTTATATAATAAGTGTTGCTGGTGAGCGGCCTATGCTCCTCGACGAGGGGTAACAAGCGTAAGTAAGTAAGTGTAAACCTACAAACGACTGGACTTTACACGAGATAAGTTGAATAACATAGAAAGATACAACGCGGGAAACTTGTGAGTCCAGATTTAAACAGTTCTTGAATGTTTAAATCAAGCTGATGGATACATATATTTTATCGGTTCAAATTGCCACAACCAACGCAGTAAAGAAAAACTAATAATAATAATACGAATATCAAAAAAGAGTTCGAACCTGAAAGACAGACAAAAACAGAAACGAATGAAAATATATTCAGGACTTAGAAGAAAATTAAAAGATTACATTTTTGCATTTCATAGTAAGGAATCTTGTCAATTTTATTTACAATGTTTACTGAATAGAATAAATCTATAACGTAATGCTTAGTTCCAACCCATAACTTGAAATAAGATATTCCTAAATCATTTTGTGTTAAACATACCTGTATTTTTACAGTAGATATTAAGAAGACTTTATTTAATCAAGATCTTTACTTACCTATACTTTCTAGTCTCGATACATTATGACAGTTAAAAGAATTTGTATGAGGACGGATGGATAACATCACATAGTTTGAAAAAGGGACATTTCATCTCTAAATACCTGTTTTCACTAAATTAAGACAGTTAATTTGGCCGAAATATACTCAAAACTGAGGGGATAAACGAAATACAATTGACAGATTGGATGTAACAAAACGATTCGGAATTCACAGATGACCTAAACTACATCTTCTATCTCATACACACCAACTAATGCAGATCAATACATACAGTGTAGCAAAAGTCTCTGAATCAGTAAACCTCAAATTACACAACGGAAAGACCAACATCCTCAAATAGAACACAGATAACACCAACACAATCACACTTGATTGATGGACAAATTCTGGAAGTGGTGGAATCCTTCATGTATCTCGGTAGCATCATCGATGAACGTGGAGGAGCCTAAAGGACTTACAGGCAAGGATTGGCAAAGTAAGGGCAACATTTTTACAATTGAAGATATATAATTCATAACAACTCTCTGTCAATCAATATCAGTGTGAGAATCTTCAATATGAACATCAAGACAGTTCTAATGTACACGGCTGAAAATCCGAGAACTATCACAACCATCATCACACATAGGTACAAATATATTTATAAACAATCGTCTACGTAAGATACTCCATGTCCGTTGACCAAATACCATAATTAACAACTTACTGTGGGATAGAACAAATCAGGTTCAAGTTGAGGAGGAAATTAGTAAAAGACGATGGAGGTGAATAGGACACATATTACGTAAATCATCAAACTGCATCATGATGCAAGTCGTAACTTGGAATCCTGAGTTGAAGGAAAACCAAGGAATACACTGCATAGGTAATTGGAAGCAGACATGAAAAGGATGAATAGCAAGTGGAAAGAAGTGGAAAAGATTGCCCAGTACAGAGTTGTATGGGAAATGGTGATGGCAGGCGGACTATTCTTCTCCACTAGGGGTAGCAGGCATAAGTTTGCCAGTAAACAGTCCACAGCCACGTATTATCTTGTTGAAAACCATTACGTTGAGTCAATAATAAACAACATAGAACCTGTGGTAAATCTACACTTTACGAAGTTGATACATTCCTTATCTGTTATATAACCAATGAACTTCCCGCTTTAAATAAATGGACCCATTTATCATCCATATTATTCATTTATTTCTTGAAATATTCACATAAAATCCATATCTCAAATTTTTATGATATTAAAATTTAATCCAGTGTTTTAGCCCTAATATCAAATTTATTAATTTAGACCACACATTTTTATATCGAATAAATGTGGTAGGTACCAGTTGAAACTGTATATTCAAATAAGTCATTTACACTCACAAAAGTATATTCAATATCTGATATTACAATAATTTGTCGTATTCGCCATTCTGCTTTTTCTATGTTTCCTATCGATTGGTGATTCTCCTCTCATTATTTCAATCATCTAGTAAAAAGTGAAAACTTTGAAGTGATCACCAACAGTTTAAGTACATTTTGAAACAATCTGTTTGCATATTATTATTATTAATCTCACTATTACCATGATTACGCAATTGCTGACATAACATCGTACGTATTTTCATATTAGTATTACACAGTATGTATTTCAGTTCCAAAGTATGGGTAACATCATTGAAATTATGATAAACATTTGTAGTTCATTGAAATGATTTTGGTGAAATGGTATTCATTGTGTTGAATAGGTTGATCATGAAGAAAGACAATGAAAGCTTCACGATTAGAACATCTACCTTCGAGAACGCAACTTCACCAGGAAAAGATATGCCATACTGATAGCACAGTTCTAAATTGAAATTGTATATCTTTTGGATTAACAAACATGGGAAAAGTTTGTCAGTTTTGAATATGAATTGATACAGTTGTACATTCACACTTGTGTAGTAGCTAAAACATTTTACTTTCATTCAATAGTTCTCAGGTTCAAACCTCAATTCACGAATTTCTGTTTCAGCCGCCTCGCAAAAGTATCACTATACTGCTCTCCATACAAAATAAACCTGTACTCAACAGATAACTTACACCACTACAGTAATACTTAGAACCATAGGCCACTCGATATTTATCAATAACTTCTCTAGTGTACTTTAATATCACTGAATTCAGGCACTAGGTATACATTTTCTTAACTAATGCTAAATGTCTGGTAATTCATATATAAAATTCTTTTTTTTCAATTTGAACTTAAGCTTCTAAGTCGAACAAAGAGCTATCTGCTATTTCATTGAACGTAAATTTCAAAGCCATACAAAATAGATAACAGACGAGTTCATGGATTTCGGCATAAAACGTTTATAAATTTCACACAAACAAATCAACTGTAACCAGAACGTTTTCACAAAATTAATATCGCATCTAATAATAAATGACACAAATTAGATATTATACAGAAATAACCTTTGTATTTTTTTCATTCCTTCCTTATTAAAGTACGTAGGAGGAGAGAAATTTGAAAGTATTACGTTCTAGTATAACTCTGACGGGTTAAACTATCAGCTTCTAGTTTCCATTTCAATATTGTCTTCATCTGAGGCTTGTGTTACTGTTGATTGTTGTAGATTCCTTTTGCTATTAAATGGGAGTTCATTTTGTGGGCTCACTGGGTCATCGACTCACCTTTTCTTGTTTTTTTCTCCCCTCAACCTCTCTTCACTCACGCTACTATGTATGCTACCCTAGTATGAAAAGTATTTTCTGACTAAACAAATAATTATTAAGTAAAAGTTAATATTAATAATCAGAAGGGGTTTTGTGGAGATTTAGTATTTTCATAGTTGAAAGTCGCTTTTGATATCACCCTGCATAAATGTTTCCATTGGAAATACTACAATACTGTTTAAATTCTGCATCTGAATGAAAGAATTGGGAAATTTTGAAAAATATTAGTTTCATTGTAAAATATTAATCGTCCTGAGACATTATATGAAATGGGTCAGAACTATGTAACTACTCACCAAATGCTTTGTCATGTTGGCCAAGTCCCGGTGAACAACGGAGAACTTGCAAAGACTGGTGGCAATATCATTCCCATTGGGTTCGTTACCCTCCAAAGCTATTTGACCAAGTCTTTCTAAAAAGTCACATAATAATGTTATTTGCTCAGCATAAGCTGGAAAAATAATAAAGATCAAGCATTACCTATTCCAGAGGCGACAACTGACTTTACTAATTTCCTCGACCGTACAAGAACATTTCGATCTGTCTCTAAACCCTAAAAAGAAATTAATGGTAAGTATACGTTCGACATAAAATATTTATTTCGAGAATAAACAAACTCACCTCATCTAGGCTGTATACTGTGCACCTCACACTTGAAATTTTGGAAATAAAGTCAGATTTGAGAGGATGTCTGACGTCATTTAGAGTGTCACCAATGAACTCATCGACTGTCAACGCATCAGGCATTATCCCAGTGGCGTTGTGATTAAGAAGGGCGCTTGTTTAGGATATATTTAATATCCAATATATCCAGGATCCTTTTGAAAAGCCAAATACTACTTTTGCTAACATTCATTGGTGTTATGGAGTCTAATCTAAAGCCATTTTGTCAATAACTTGCCTGAAAAAGTTCCGTTGATTGGTAGTTGGATGCCTGGTTTGACTTTACGTTTGTCAATCGAGTGATCTATAAACTCTAAGCTCTCGACTCTAAAAATGTATTTGGATGGATTAATAACTATACCAAATTTCTGAAATCTTTCACATGGTTGATGTTGGTGACTAGCAAAAGAATAAACTGACAC
>NC_031501.1:5034708-5126829 GCF_000237925.1 Schistosoma mansoni | reverse complement strand
CAATTGTTTTTCAGTGAGTTGATATTTCCCAACAGACGGTGGTGGAACTCCCCTGGGTCACTGCTTCCCACTAGAATATATATATTTTTAATATAGTAATATATTTTTATATAGTCAGACTTTTCCCCTAAATTTCGAAACTGAAATATCTCAATTGGAATAGTATATTTTTAGTCAAGTTAGAAAAATCATTTAATTACTAGTCAATAACATTTTTTCCTTAACTAATAAATCCAATTGATTGTTCTGTATAAAAAATGCAGACTTATAAAGCCGTCCAGTGCTTCCAGGTTTTTCCATGTTGGTCTAGCTTCAATTGACTCACGCTTTCAAATATTCATATTTGTCTATTGACTACAAGTTAAGTCATTCATATATGAATTCAGTGTAATTTTGATATATCTATGGAATTAGTGGTGGACTCAATAGTTGTATCTGTTGTAGATTTGTGGTTGTTTTATGAGTAAATCTTCATTTTTCCAGTCTTACTTTCTTCCTTTAGTTGAATAATATCATATTCGATTCTGTTATACAGTGGAAAGTAACCAGTTTTGTCCGCACATATAGAACATTACAGTTTCCCCTAAGATATAAAAAGTAGCATAGTAAAATACAACGTTCAATATGCATGAAATAATTAAATGTTATCATTACAATTTGTTTACTTCACGAACTTTTGACGTTTTACCATGTTCTATTTACCAATTTCATTCCTATCATTAATTTATTTTACGAAATATATTGTAAATAATAAACTTACTACGTTTTAATTAGTCGAAGTTTAATCATTTCACAAATTGATTTAACCGTGAAACATGTGTTATTGAAAAGTCGACTTCGGAAATTTAGGTAGAACACTAGAGAAAAAGTCAATTGTTTGATTCCATATGTTTTATTTTCTTAATTATATGCTTTAAAATAAACATTATTACATGGGAGATTGTGATTTTCCTCCATTTTTATGAGTAATAGAAGTTTTTGACTGTTCACTTAAAATAAGTCTCTGAGATTGTTGATAATCAGAACAATGATAGGAGAATATAGTTACCCAAATGTACTAGAAATACTAAGTATTCAGCAAAAGTATCAGGCATAAATGTAAATTGACATAAGTTGTCACATCATATCACCATAGCAAGATGGAATTAACAAGATGAATATCAAAGTAGGAATATCAGTAATAGTACAAAAAACACTGAGTATTCGCGATATAATTCGAGAAAGGATGAATAAAAAGTATAAGATCATAAAACCAAAAACCTAGGGAAAGATAAAGAGTGGATGCATCTTCACCGCGACTGATTCTGAGACATGTCACATATCTCCAAAAATGTAATCTGCAACCATTAGCATAACTTGTACAAACAGTTGGTTACTTCATGGACCAATGTCAAGTTTTAGTTTGAGTGCTCCTAGTTCTCTTTTAACCTCTTCCTACACAGATCAATAATGCAACACGAGGCAGGTGCTGGTCGAGTATACGTAACACATTTCCCAGGCACCTTAATTGATGGAAATATACAGTCTCATCAACCAACTCACCATATTTAGCCTTTACCCTACACCTTGCCTTAACATTGCTCACTCACTTATTCTATGATATGAAAACAGTGCTTCCAAGTCACCTATGATATAACGCTGATAACTTATGAATATTTATAAACTTTCTGATCAACATTCGACGGTGATGACTAGAAAGTCCAGAGATATGTATCTTGATTACAAAATCTAGGTTGTAACCTCAAATACAACTACGATCACTACTTAATTGCATTAAGTGACAATTTGAATGTGTTTTAAATGAGACAAAAAAACACCTTAATGTAATTAGACTGATAAAGTAAATTAAATTAAAAACTGAGTTTATTATTCCCAAGTTCTTAATATTACTGGAACTCAATATTAAAAAATACGATGGAAAGTAACCAACAGATGGGTATTTTCGTAACAAGGATAATTATGTTTTTGTATAGTCGGAAAGCAATTTAATTTGATTTATTTCTACTTTATTGTTATAAGACAAGTGTTTACCCATCATTAATTGGTAACTGTGCTAAAAGAAAGCATGGGATCTAATCTACCCGAGATTCATAACTTGCATATTTCTTGTTACCGCAACACAAACTTACGGTAATCAGTGAGATAGAACAACGTGGTATTTATTTTTAATTGTGTAGCTTATTCAAGTTGGTACAATCCTCAACTGTAATAACTGAGTCATAACAGCTTAAAAACTGCAGTCTAAACTTATCTGAATGGGTAAAACCAATAATTAATGATTTTATGGAATGGAAGTGTGTCGTGAACTGCATAGTCATCATATTGGCATGTGAACACTAGTGTAGACAATCAATTATCGTGTATAACTTACACTCCTAACGTACATGAGATGGTTAATGCTTACGATCTCATTGACTGACTTATACCTGAGTATGTTTAAAATTCACGGTCTAATTTGTAGGTTTCGCAATTAGTTGTCATATAATATTTGAGTAATACTTCGAAGACACGTGATATTGAATAGCCATAATATGCTCATTTCATCAACAGCTAACAACTGGACTCATTCACTTAAATTTACAAATCGGTTGATATTTGCAGACACCTGGATACTTTGCTGATAAGATCCTAGGTAAAAACACTAACTTAGCGTTTACTTTGATTACTTACTTACTTACTTACGCCTGTTACTCCCAATGGAGCATAGGCCGCCTGCCAGCATTCTACAACCCACTCCGTCCTGGGCCTGTTTACTTTGATTAGACCACTATAAAAGAAAGAGACTTATCTTAAACGAGTTGATGTGAAATGGAACCGCTGTCATTGGTATCAGTAAATCATAGTCCATGTTGCCAAATCTCACATGGGTACAGTAAGAGAAGAGACTGTGTGAAGGGATAAATGAAACAGGAATGATAATAGGTGACATCCACAGTTGATAACGCTAATTTTTTCGTCTCAGATGACGATTCTTGGTCCAGTGAAGCTCGATAACTATTTCAATATCATCTTACTATTAAACTAACTTGAAAGAACATAAGTAGCAGCCATCCCCTCAGACATCTTTCAGTGACTAGTCTTCCATTGTTAATGACCGCTATTGGTGTTTGAAAATAGTGATGAATGCTGATGATGATCTTCTCACACATGTTGGTATAATTAATCTAGAATATGAACGATTTGTACTAAAAACTATCTCTGAAGACCAGTTAAAATCCGCCGATATCCTCACACCACTGTCAAATTGTTTCGACTAAGAACCAAAGGTAAACTCCAACGATATTATTACCGCTGAAAACCAACGGTTGATTAACCTCAGGCATAGGACCACTTTGGTTCATTTGAGAGGTCAAGGATGTTTCGAAGTCAATGCACTGCATCTACTGCGTCAACAGTACACAAATCATCTCTCTATTACAACAAACCAGCAAAACAGAAGATGGAAATCCCTTCATATACATGCTGGAACCATGTTCCTCAGGACTTCTCTTGATAATACTGTTACAAAAATGACCATCAAAATAAGTGTAAGATTATGCTGGACAAAGATAGGTTTGTCAATAGAACATGCAGTTAGATCGATTCAAAAGATGAAACCGGTTACAACACAAATCGGTGAGAAAATCGATAACTTTTGAAGCTTATCAGATTGTCACCTAAAAGCAATGGAAATTCATTACATTAACAATAATGGGTTGTCGTACCAACTAGAACTCGATACCACTTCAAGTATCACATTACTGTCGAAAAATAGCTGGAGGAAACCGAGCAGTTCAAAGATTAGCAAGACATTGTAATTAGCAGTAACCACCTTTGATTCTCCGAAGAATGTTATGTTGTATTTCGTTTCGTGGAAAGTCATGCAGAGGGTTGTAGAGTATTACCGACACTCAGATGAAAATTCTTAGCTTAAATTCGTTCGAAAGTCAGGGTCAAGTGATCTTCAGCATAAATCAGTCTGAATTGAAAACCTTTTATAGCTCTTTATCTGACTCCAGTTTGATCGGGCGAATGACTGTTATTGAAAAATACTTGTCGCCAACTCTCGTATATTACCATCGACTTGAATCGCGTTAGTGAATAACGAAATGAAATAAGTCAAATGCGAGAATGCATCTTTTAATACGTATATTACGCACAATCATTGGTCGGAAAGCAAAGCAAAACAAAATGACGCTCAATGGAGGTGAGTGAGCAAACTCTATTTAATTAAGCGTGAATCGATATTTATAGTCAGACAAAAGTAAGTTACAGATATGTGATGATTAAGATAAGAAATGCACACATATACGCTTACATAAAAACAGCCAAAGTTGATAAGCGAAGAAGTGACAAGGTCAAGATGTAATTTAAGAAGGACGAACAGATTGGCCTGTCCAGAGGTTAGCATAACCTATATGGGTTCCATATAGGGTCAGCCTCTACAAACCGAGGCGCCTCGACTCCGAAGCAAATATCATTTTCGAAAGAAAGCTGTGATCATTTTGGATCAACAAAAACCATTCTCTGTAGCCGGTAAAAAACTAATCATGTATTCTTCTCTAAAAGATCTAGTCCCCATGATCTATTACCTAGAGCTGATTGGAAAACAGGTTGTAATAATACCAGTATTCTTCTGCACTTAAGCAGTACCAATATTCCTGATTAAAAATGCAAGTGGTACATAACGAATGTATACCTCCCTTAATATCGCGATAACCGCAAAGTTCATTAACCATGTCCAAATGCTTTGAGTTAATGAACTCATACTGGATCAGCTAAACCGACTTTCAATTCACAGGGGTTGGATCAATATACGAAAGTCCGAAATTAAACGCCTCCCCTAAACTCACAAGGATCAAAATGCAATCAAGAGGACTTCCAAGAGAAAACAAGTATTTTGTTTCACACCTAAAGTCATTGAAACCACCGATTGATGAAATAGCTATTATCATGTAAAAGGACGAATCGAAAGAGTGACAACATTGATATTAGTTAATGAACAATTGTTTCAAAAAGGGTGCGATATTACGGTTCACCCAAATCGGTATAATCATCATGGCCTGTCGCAGTTAGCTTAACAACAATTTTTATTGTTACTCCTAAAATGCGGCAATGTCATGTAATTTTCGCGTATATATATTGGTTATTTTGTGGTTTAAAATACCACATACACTGTGATACTCATTATCTTTTCTTGAGATATGAACAGTTTCTTGAAAGCTCCATCTTCTCTCTCCGTACCCAATTGTGATTGTCATTGTTGAAGTATCGTTGAGTATAAGTTGACCAATTGATCTATTTGCGTTAAATCATGTTCTCGTATCTTATTTTGTTTATTTATTTAAACACATAAAATATTGTACAAGGAAGGCACAGATATATATGCGCCGCACAAATCTCATTTGATTTGTGTGAGGGCTGTTATACTGCTCAGGTGCCCAAAATGAAGCAGGTGGTTTTCTTAGGGGGCCACACTCGGAGCCTTTTGATCTATAGGTCTGATCCACAAGGCAGTGGAGCATCGTGAGGAGATGCAGTCCCATGGTAGCCGGTGACCAACGATTGATTCATACGCCATTTGTTCCCTCAGGATACTGGAGCCCATGTGCACCATTGGTTTGGAATCAGGGTTTTCCATCTCCCCTAGGTGGACTCGCCTTGTCCGCCAACCCGGTTAAAGCGCCGGACATTCGCTTTTAATCCTCTCAATTTCGTAAACAACACCCTCTCCACGAGAAGGCAGTGAGTAGGACTTCCCTGACAGAGGCTATATACGTGTGGCCATGTGAGAGCATTTCGAGAGGAAGAGCGGACTCTCCCCACTCTAGGCCGTACCAGGGCATTTGGGGGCATGTTCTCGTACCTACAACTCACCATTATTTGTAACTACAAATAATAAATATAATGAACGCACAATTCGTGTGACGTCATTACTTGATTTATGTTGGTTTATGGACTATATATTTAAAGGTGACTCAATATTCTGAATAGTTGAGTACTAATAATATGGAGATCAAAATTGGTAGTATTTACATGAACACATAAAGATCTGTTTCTTCCTTAATTTACCATTTCTTATATTCAGTTAATCAAATGGATAGAAACCAATAAAATGATCTAACTTCAAACGTAGACCAAAATTTCAACAGGCACGTTGTGTAGAAGGAACAGTGAACTAACTTATATGATGTATTAGAAACAATCTTCAAGAATCTTTGAATTTTGGCCTCATTATGAACTCAATTCTTAACCTCGAAAACAACTTACTGTCACTCAGATTTTAACCATCCTTTAATGAGATTATAAATGGTAGGGGAACTTACCTTTCCAAACAGTAACTGATCTGTAGTACAGACATTTTACGCAAACAACTCGATAAATAGATTATACGTAACTTAATATCTCAATTAATTGGTTGGTTTTCCTGAACATAGACAACGATCAGGGGGGTAATTACCGAAAAATACTGTAATAAGGTGGAGAAAATTACCAAAATGGGTAACTTTGGGAGATATGAATAATACTAATACTGTTGATACTAGTACTAATACTGATAATAGTAATAGTAATTTGACTTTTGTGCAGAAAAAATACACTATACAAAGCAGTCATTTACTTATTCCAAAGAAATCTTGAATTAGCAGAAAGCCAGTAAAACGTGATTACATCAACTCGTAATGAATCACATAAAAAACACTTCCCTCTTTCTCCATAAAGTTCAATATTCTCATGTAGTTGGTTGGTTAGTTATTTAGATTGAATAAAGTTAGGTACATTACCGAAAAACGGAAAAAATGATGCTTATCTTCAGTTCAGCTATTCATAGGTATAGTCTCCTGATGGGTCTATATGATTGCACGCTCGACAGATGATTTACTTCGTAGTATTTCAGAGATGATCCCACGATATGTTGTCACTGGGGGACTACTATCTTACAGAATGTGAGGACCTAAGCTTATTCAAGATTCTTTGGATTCAATAAAAGTTCTTCGTTCATTTGCGCAAATGACGTTTAGCCATAGAACCCAAAAAACCCAAATAGTGTGTACGTATGTGTCGAATGATTATCTTTTCCAGGCCTTGAACTAAGATGAAATAACTGAAATGATTTACTAGTAAATTTTGATGAGGACTTGTGAATACGATCTTATGGTGAAGTCAAACTACTATATCTAACAACGTTGATATCTTGATGTATTTTAGTCAATCAACCAGCAGCAAATCTGAATTATCAATGAAAATCAACACAACTAGTATCTTGTTATGAGTTGGCTATAGGCTTTTAACCGTTAGAAGTGAGAGTTGAGATCAGGGACTCGCGGTTGTTTTATGTATGTACCATAACTCCTGATTCCAACCATAATTATCAGTTTTAATCCTACCACTAATAAATATTGCAACAAAATATCATTCAATATGCTATACATTTAAGCTCATTCAGATTGCTCATATTCCCACACTTACAAGTTAGTGTTTTCCTCAGCATTATAGTTTTTCTTACTAAAATTAACTATACTATAGTTGGAAGTTTACATCTTGGTTTGACATAAATTAAAAGGCATCATGATAGATTGATTTATACGCCACAGCCTTGAAGTTGCTTGCTCTATCCCGACTGGTTAGGCTGTGTAGTTTAACATCAGGACATGCTTATTAACTAACAGCTAATCGAACCTCTCTTGAAATGGGATTCTAGAAAAACTTGAATAGAGATATTGTCATACATGGACCTATAAGATCGAATAAGTATGGGTAACATTGAATTACGGTAGTATGGTTTCGCGAATTGTTTGAATGAGGGAAAATATCGACAACTATATTCAAATTTACCAACTTATTGAGACAGTCGAAAACATCTAGGTTCTATTCATGAGGATACAATGGAGTGTAGTCTATTAGATCACAAACAATGACAAAACAATATCCAGCTTCATTTCTGACCGATCCCACTAATGAGAATCAATATTGTTGTTTAATGCTGTACAATGGGAAAGCCAGTCGGTTGTATGGTCTTTTAATCATTTTGACAAGCAAACCACACAACGAACTACCTCCCAGAATCACAACATTGCACAGTTTAAAAGTTCAATAATTGGAAATTACAATTATAACGATATGACGTTTGGAATTCAACTTACAACAAACAATCAGTAGTTGACATACCCATGTCTATTCGCCATGACTACTTTTGCAAATAACGTCACAAAACTGGTCTGTAATTTATTTGCAATCAACAAATTCACAAAACGATATATATAGATCAAACCTACTAGCGCACATAGTAGCCAATCAAATCACAAGGTTGTCAGTCTGGCTAGAAAAAAAATTCGCGCGCGCCTCTGATTGGCTCATCTTAAACGACAACGAGTGAAATCTATATTCCGGGCTGAAACTATGCGGCATTTATAATGCATGAAAAATTTAATAAAAACTGGTGCCTTGATTAATGTACATTGTTGCATATAATATGTTCCGTGGGTTGGTAAAAGCCGATTGAAATAAGGGATGGGAAATTAGACAGACGACTACGTAAGGCAATAGAAGATTGGTTATCTGAAGAATGTGGAATCTTCATATGGCATGCATATAAGAGGCATGTGCTTAGAAAACTTAGACACACAAACATACCAACGCAAAATAATGATAACGTAAGTTGGGTAGACAGGAGGAAATTTTTCTGACCACAATCGATCCATAATTGGAGGTAGAGTGATATACTAAAATGACCAAAATAATATAATACGTCACATAGATCTAAAATACCTATACTATCACCTAAACAAAGACATTATATTAAGCATATTAGGCAAGAATAGTCTTGGATGAGTTCAAATAAATTGTTTATTAAGAAGATGAACATTATCAAAACTATGTCACACATTACCGCAATACATTTCGAAAATTCTGATCACATATATACTTGTTAAGAACATTTAAATGTAAAAATAAAATGTCTACTAGGCTAGAAATGGAGGGTAAGATGAGGCAATGATATTACGGAAAATATTATGCATCACCGAATGTGACAGTGAGAGGTGGAACCACTGAACACTCCGTCCATAACTGATATTTTGTAGGACTTATAGATTTAATTACATACGCCTGTTCACCCCCGTCCAGGAGCATAGGGCGCTCACCATCATCATTCCACATACGACTCTGTACTGGGAAATCCTCTACACCTCTTTCATCTTGCAATTCATCCTTTTCATGTCTGGTTCCAATTCTCGAAGTAGCATGATATTTGACCTTCCTGTTTTCCGTTTCCCTTCAGGATCCCAAGTTAGGGATTGCATCATGATGCAGTTTGATGATTTACGTAATATGTGTCCTATTCACCTCCATCGTCTTTTACTAATTTCCTCCTCAACTTGAACCTGATTTGTTCTATCCCACAGTAAGTTGTTAATTATGGTATCTGGTCAACTGACATGGAGTATCTTACGTAGACGATTGTTTATAAATATATTTGTACCTATGTGTGATGATGGTTGTGATAGTTCTCGGATTTTCAGCCGTGTACATTAGGACTGTCTTGATGTTCATATTGAAGATTCTCACTCTGGTATTGGTTGACAGAGAGTTGTTTTGAGTTCCATATCTTCTTCAATTGTAAAAATGTTGCCCTTACTTTACCAATCCTTGCATTCACATCTATATCAGATTCTCCACGTTCATCGATGATGCTACCGAGATACATGAAAGTTTCCACCTGTTCCAGAATTTGTCCATCAATCAAGTGTGATTGTGTTGGTGTTATCTGTGTTGTATTTGAGGATGTTGGTCTTTCCGTTGTGCATGTTGAGGTTTACTGATTCAGAGACTGCTACTACACTGTATGTATTGACCTGCATTAGTTGGTCAGCATGAGATAGAAGATGTTGGTTAGGTCATCTGTGAATTCCGAATCGTCTTGTTGCATCCAACCTGTCAATTGTATTCCGTGCTTCTCGTCAGATGTGGATGTCTTCATAATCCAGTCAACCACCAGAAGAACGAGAGAGAGATAGAGAGGGATAGTAGGTAGCCATGTCTGACTCCGGTCCTCACTCGGAATGCGTCTGTCAACTGTCCTCCTCCATGCACGACATTGCGTTGTAATCCGTCGTGTGAATTCCGTATGATGTTGACGACTTTCTCAATTACACCATAGAGTTGAAGAAGTTTCCATAATGTACTCCTATCCACACTGCCAAACGCCTTCTCGTAGTCAATGAAGTAGATGTATAGTGACGAGTTCCATTCAATTGATTGTTTACCGACGATCCGTTTTGTCGCGATATGGTCTATGTACAACCGATTCTTATGGAATCCGGTTTGTTGATCTCCTATCTAAATGTCTACTGAATCTTTCATCCAGTTCAGCAACATTTTGCTGATTCCAGATCCATGAGATTTCCATCCTATAAATGCTCTTCCGGATGTTCTATGTTAGATGGGGTATTGGTCTCGTTACTTTCGAATAATGTAGGCTATCATCATGAGGCGTCATAATTCTTCCTTAAAGTCTCAGGTCATAGTTTAAATGGTTGATTTTTGTTTATTATTGTTAGCGTTTTTTGTATCAAGGTTGTTTTCCATGGTATGGGGTTGTCGATATCATGCTCAATCCTCCTCTTTTACCCGGGCTTGGGACCAATAGTAGCCCTAGAAGAGCTACAGGTGGAGTTTTATATATGCGATGTATTTTCAAATCATGATGCTGAGCGAATTCCATCGATCAATTGCAATGTAAGCAGTAATCTAGGCGAATTAACAGTGGATGTACAATATTTGTGGCCTGATTTATAATAATCTATTTTTTTCAAATGAAATAATGATTTCTAACAAAAACTATCCTTAAATAAAAGAACTAGATCAGTGACTGATTAGTTTAAACACTGTTTTTCTTCACTAAAGGATTATCAGTGGAAACATAGCTCTCCTAATCAAGGTTTGAACAACCTTAATGCAGTTGAGTCCTTGAATTTCTACGTATTATTTTTCTACATTCTTTTAGAAACCTATTCTCAAGCATTTTATAAACTCAAAAGTAACATAAAGGTTTTCTTTCTTTCAGTGAATATTAGTTTGATTAGTAAAATAAAAGTACATATACAGACTTTGCATACATTTCCAACATTATAATTCGTTGTCATAAGCATTTACCAAGAACTTATGAAAGAACGAAATTAATATTCGACAATGCTGTTTGTTTTTGTTTACTGTAATGAAGTTCTATTCGAAGTAAAGATATGGTTTTCATCTGACATAAATATAATTTATATCATGTGACTATCATTTACATATAAATCGACTAACAAAATATGAATACATTCCAAATGATGACTCAGATCGTTTTGATTGGAAACAAAGATTAAATTGCCAAGTTATGATTACTTATTACTATATATTTATTGAATAATATGACTAAGATAAACAATGAGAAAAAGACAGTAAGATGATCTAATGATTAAATCTGAATAAATAAAACTATCAATTATTTTCTTTTCAATTATTGAACATAATTTAATGAACAAGTTTCATATTCTCATTTATGATCTATGTTATCATCACTTAACTCCGCCTGTAGCTCTTCTAGAGTTACTGCCGGGGGGTTCGGAATCGTTCGGGTTGATTTAACTGTAAAGATCTTATAATGAAAACCGTGGTCACATACGTTAATCTCAGCCCTCTTCAGCATCATCATAATATGACTGCAGACAACCGGGTGTAGGAAAATTTTATATACCCAGCTTCCTTTATGCTTGGAAAATGAATGACTTTCGGGCTGAATAGATTTGACAAATCTATGTAAAGATACAATTATTTTGGCAACATCGGACTCATTTATAAGCAATAACGCATGAGTATTGACAAAGTATGATAGTATATTTTTGTAGATCATTATACAACTTATAATGTTATACAACATTGTTGGCTTTGATGAATAGGCCACATTTTCACTACCGAATATTGTCTGTTGACACATAAACTAATTGAAAAAAAGCGGAGAAACTCTCAGTTCACAAAGTGGTACTGTGGAATAAAAGATAGTTTTACTGGATCAACACATAGGAGTGTAAGGTTTTTATTCTTATTTTCATTAACGTGTTTAGAATATTTAGTCTTATTTTTCACTTATTCTTTTGCTTTACTGTGAGAGTTCCATTTCATTTTAATCAACATTTCTCACACCAACTTTCTAATATCAAGGCTATGTACTTAAGCATATACAGAAACTAGTGTAAGAACATTCCTAATGGATCATAAGTCATTTATGAAAAATAAACTCTATTTAGATAAACACTGTTTTCAGTACTCTGATTGTGCATATTTTCTATTTAATGAATCTTCGTCTATCACTCTGATTTTTCCACGGTTGAATGCTTCAGCAGGATTTGTGGGCTATTTGTAAGTTATCAGGTGCTGTTGTTTAAATTATAAATTATTTTAAAGGAAAACCATGAGTTTTTATTGCAGATAAATCACTAGTTTCTTTAAACAATTAACAAATAGCATAGCTCAATTTGATGCGTAATGTTTATTTTCTTATCAAGAGATGAGGATGGGGATCTTTAAACTGCAAAAATACATCCCATTATACGGTTGTAAAGAATGACTTTAAAATAAATCTAAACAATAGTCGTCTATGTAACATTAACAATTCTTAGTGGATTCACCCAGTCAATGATATTTAGATTAAACGTAATGAAAGTAAACTGATTATGATTAAAAACTTGTACTAAATGAAATAATTCTAATATTTATTTTTCAAAAAATATCCCTCATACTAGTTTGGTTGATTCAGATGAGTAGTGGATGGAGAGGAATCCAAGACTACAACAAGACATAATATTGCATATTACTCTGAAATGGATGGAGAAACCAACTGTTGACTGGATCTCTTAAAACAGTAAATACTGGTTTACTGAAGATGTTACTGTAGTAGAAAATTCTTATGATCTTGTCAAGAGAACTACGTATTCTACTGCTCTAAATACATGTAATCCTCTTCTTTTGGTGTCATTACACAGTAATGTCTCTATGGTTTCTTAATCCTATCGGTTCTTTCTTACTAGTGTTTTAAGCTGAGTAGTTGATATCTAGTTACAAATGTACTATTTGAAGAACTTATCATTAAACATTAAGAAGTAGTGAATAGTTTTGGTAAGTTTTGCTAAGAAATGCAGTGATATTCAGTAAAATGCTAACATGAGACCATATTGTCTCCACTGATTTGACGACTAACTTTACCTACCATCTGTTATAAAACCATATTGTATTGTAACACAATCAGTCAAATAAGAGAAATGATGTGGTGTTTCCCCAGTTCACTCTAATTGGTAAAATAAGTCAAACTATAAAAATGAATCTCCATCTCTTATGAAATCGTAAAATACTCATATTATTTCTGAAAATATTTTATGTTTCAGTTTTGATCGTCGTGGCACACTTTTCGATCAGTTGGTTGCTATAAATTGAACTGTATTACAATCGTGTAAGTAGCATAACGAAAACATAATTTTCAAAGTACAGTTGAATTAAATACTGCACAGCAAACCTACAATTTAAATAATGAGTTAATTAATGAATGAAGTAAATTAACCAGAATCTATAGTCTATTGAGTAGCAAGGAAAGTTCAGGTGAGAATAAGTCTATAGTTTTAGGTATTGTAAGGCAGACAAGAATTGAATAGTTAACTTTATCAATCTAAACCACTTAAGAATGAGGTGAAATTGGTACACTGTTAACCTCGGAAAGTGATTTAACTGAGAATTAATTCATCAACAGATTTAATTACTGAAGTACAAATCTGGTATTCCTGTAATAATATTCACTATATCCCCACCTCAGACGGTTTATTTTGTAGTGTCGTTATAAACAAAGATTTACAAGACAACTACGATGTCGATTCATTCACTTTCGTAGAGATTTATTGGCCCTTACATTTCTATCTTTTAATAACGTTTAGGGTACTAAGGTGACAAGTTTTTAATAGTTAAAGAAAGTTGACCCATTTTATTTTATTCAGTGTACCGATCTCAATACATAGTCACGAAATATGTAACTCGCCACTCTTGACATAAACATATTTAGAGGGAATCGACAAAAGAAGCAAAAGATCGGAAAAACGAGTACGAATAGTAACAGGAAAATGGAAGAGAAAAAGAAAGAGGGACGATGAGTAGACAATACGATATTAGATCAACAACAAACGCCTCTATGTGATAGACACTTGATAGTTAGTTCGTTTGTACATTAGAAGAGACGTTAGTAGTATGGAGATGAAGAAAAGAATATCATATCAAAAACACTTCCGGTCCCATACTTTTGAGATGACTATCATAAAGGATTTCTCATCCCATTGCTCAGGAACTCAAAAGACAAATACTAAGTTTCTAGGTTCAATCTCTGTTCAGGTCATGGATGCACACTGTTGAGGAGTCGAAAAATACGAAGAAACAGTTGTCCAGTGTTTCCTAGTTTTAAATGAGCGTTTAGGTGAATTCACCCAGTGTTGTAATTTATAAATCCAAGTTTGTCTGTAAAAACAAGGATATATATATATATATATATATATATATATATACGTTCGTTTCGTTTCAAGACTCTTTTAGTGATAATAGGATCTCGTACGTTTATAACGGTGGATGGATTAGCCTAAAAGACCGATACAATTTATGTGCTGTAAAAATCAATTCGTTGGGCAAGAGCTGCTTTGTGTAACTGAATAGCTTGGTGAAGAACGTTGTGGACATTAAAACAATGGGAGCTGAGTTCAAGTTCTAGTGGGAACATCAACATGCTGAGATACGTGAACGTGTGAGTGATAAGACCCGTACTGAAAGAAAAGACTTTCGGATTGCAGTGTTAGCTTCTATAAATATTGTATCTGTTCTCTTTACCATTTCCCTTTGTATCACTACCTTTTACAAGTTTTGCTTGCAAAATAAACTCAGTTACATGGTAACATAAGTCACTCAAACACAAAATGTAGTACACCCCGGCGGTCAAAAAACAATAAGGCACATAATTATAATGGAGTTGTTATGTCGACAGTGATGTTAATTTAGGGACAAAAATTAGAAGTTAGGTAGTAGGTACAGGCGTCCTACTTTCTGGGTATGATAGACAGGTCATAGTGGTGCGCGAAAATCCGGAAGAAGGATCAATATTTTTAATGTTAGCTGTTTGTATCACAATCTGAAGCATTAGACTTTATCTGTCTATTTAAATAAACCAATCAAATCCTATCGCCATTAACATACAAGCTGAAATTCGTCAAGCTTGCAACAGGATTGGCCCATCTGTGAACCAGATTTCGGCTGTAGGGGGAATACAAGTGTTAAGTTTTTGCATGCTACAGATGATTTTTGTCAACCGGACCGGCACTTTTTTTCTGACTTGACATTTTAATAAGTACAATTAATAGTATTATCGCATTCTTCCTACATAAGTATTTACAGACGTCCCTCCTAAACTGATTTCCAACGTAAAATTCATTTGATAGCCGTTTTACAATTAATGTAGATTTGAACATACTTTTTAAAGCAGATCAGGACCGTCAGGTTATGAAGCAATCCAAGCTGAAGTTCAGGGCAAGTACCCAGAGGACTTAAAGCAAAAAATGAACACAATATATGATGAGTTGTGGAGATCGTTGAGTTTCTATTGAAATCATGAATCGATCAATATTAGGTCACCATGACCTCAATTATTGATTATTACTAGGATGCTAATGCTCATTGATTAGTCCAAAAGTTTGTCCATAAAAATCATTCTGACATAAAGCAAAGTCCTCCAAAACTCAATCTGGATTTTATCTTGTTAGTGCCATATGTAAAATGTTAACTTTTTTTAGCGAGGTTGTTTTCTACGGGATAGGGTTGCTGACCCCATGCCCAACCCTTCTACTTTACACTACCTCGGGACCGGCAGTAATCCTAGAAGATCTACAGACAGAGCAGATATCCAAACAATGGATATCAACTGGAAAGGATTGCCCAGTACAGAGTTCGGTGGAAAATGCTGGTGAGTGACCTATGCTCCTCCACGAGGGGTAACGGGTGTAAGTATAAGTAGAAGGTAAGAGTAGGCCAGCTTAGTACGCATTCTACAACTTAATGGGTCATTCAGTTCATTTCATAAAGTCTTGTATGTCAATCAAAATTTGTCTGACTCCCTGAGACAGATTAGAAAATGCAATCCTGAGTCCTGCAAATACCACCGCATTACACCTGTAGATGGCGTCGAGTAATGAACCTCAATGTTACACAGGCAAAAAAAATTTAGCCTATTATTTTTGTCTGAAGTGACCTTCGTTAGCACATTAACATTTATAAAAGGACCCTCAAAGATGAATAGGAGCCTAAACAGTGAATAGATTTAAACAATTGGTCATTTTTCCCAACATCTGCACTTCTAAATACAACTAATAGAGGGTTTCAGTTTTTTTCCGATCCCCAAGTATTTCGCTCAGATGCCATGTAAATCAAATACATTTCTTCGTATTACAATATATTAGCTTTCTTCCATTCACAGGACAAGTAAGTGATGTGCTGGGTGACTCAGTCGAACTTGAAACCCATTCGGAAGCCAAAATTCGTAGCACTATTCAGAGAACTAGCATTTAATCAGTGGATTCCTGGTTTGTGTCCGATGATGACGTGGATTCTTCGGAAAGATCTATACGATATAAATGTGTCAGAGAAACTAATGTGATTTCTGCAAACCCAGATATTTGGGACATAAATAAAGTGCAGTTTGTTTTGATAAGTTTTGTTCCACAGGTTTAGGATTTCAATTCTTCCAGGCATGAGTGATGCTTACTTCAAACCAACGAAGAACTGGTCCGTAATAATTACGGAGATTTTGTCAGAACTAGTAAATAGTAATGGGTTCTTTTATTGTCTTATGAGAAGAGGAAGAGTCACAGATGCGTTTTTAGGTACCATAGGTTATAATTTATGGCGTGTTAACTTTCTACAGCTTGGAAGTTGAATAAAACACTTTTATTTCATCCTATTATAAATTCGAGTTATAGTGGTTTAGTATTTAATGTTGATATTATGGTCAGTACTTATAGCTAGAATTGTGAATGTCCACGTAGTTTTGATTCAGTTATCTTTTTATGAGAGCAGATTCCCCAATGTCAGTCTAGGTTCCATTAGCTTGATTTAGAGAGGTGATCGTAAAATATTTAAATGTTCATTTCAACATCTCTAAAAGAATTTATGTAATTAAATACTTAGATACTTTAGCTAACTGAGCTTCACTAGGAATATGCGGGAGAAACATTCTATTGAAACTATCAATATATAGTGACGCTAGTCAGAACTATGTGCTATGCTACTAGTGTATGTAATTAAATTGAAAACCCACTCTTAATCTTGATATTGTCAATATGATTCGTAAGAATTTATACAAGAATGATACCAAAATAAATCCAAAAACTACAACCCATTTCAAATAGTCTATTAAGTTTCCGAAAAAGAGGATCTCATAGACTTACCCCAGTCAAATACTCCAAGATGATTTTTCTCTAAATATCCTCTTACAACACGCCTACAAACGCTTGATACGTGAGTTACATGAGGACTGAGTGTCATTTCCGATCTGTCTTCTCCAATTGTTTTGCTTTGGTCTAAGTAGCCAATCACAAAAAGTACAAACCAAGGTTACCGTTTGGTGAATCAGCCAACCTTCAAGATAGATATTTGTCTATAATTAGGTCAACTTAGCAAGTCACCTTAATCTAGGGTTGTAGGTCATATGCAATGTCGTGCTTCCTTTTCATGTCTGACTAGTTTTATGAAGACTATGCTAGGTATAAACAAGTGAGACAACCCTTATTTTATTCAGTGGACGTATAAAAGTACATTTTTACCACCACCAATAGGAGGACAACGTTACTTTATTGTTTATGTATCCAGGCTTTGATAAAACAGTGAGTTTGATTCAATCATAATTACAGAAAAGACCTGCTTTGTTTTGGTGTTCACATGTTTTTACAGCGGGATTTTGATTGAACATGTTTCCAGAATGTTACATTTTACAGTATAATGATGTAAAAGTGAAATTTCACCTTCATATATTCGCCTGTCTACTTACAGTCATTCTTGAAACTGTCAGTGATTGTAACGGTATACGATTTCGCTGATTGTTTAAAATACTAGTTTCCAAATTACTTAACACTAAAGACATTTGTAATCATTCAGGTCAAGCCAAGGATAACTGGGATGTATGTCAAGCAAAGTCGGACGGATTATATTGTGTTTCAAGTCCACATAATAAATAAGTAGGTTTGGGTGGGCTATTGTAAATAGACTATTTGCCTAAACAGACTCACCTAGATATGTTTTAGGAATACTTATTCTAATTTTGGAAACAGGGCTTCCAAGTAGTCTTGATCATTTTCCTCCTCATAACTTATGTGGTTGGTACGAAATGTTTAGACAAATATGTTGGGATCCCTTGGTTTACTTTTCTAACCTCAGTCAATTTGTAACATATCACCATTTCCATTTAGTATTATCAGTGAGATATCACTTCGCTTTCGACTTTATTGGCCTGGTTCGTACACTAAATGGCACTTCCTTACGCCTGTTACCCCTCGTCGAGGAGCATAGGGCGCTCACCATCATCATTCCACATACAACTTTGTCCTTGGCAATCCTTTCCACTTCTTTCCACTTGCTATTCATTCTTTTCATGTCTGGTTCCAATTACCAATGCAGTGTATTTCTTGGTGAAAACCTTCACTTCAGGATCCCAAGTTAGGGATTGCATCATGATGCAGTTTGATGATTTACGTAATATGTGTCCTATTCACCTCCATCGTCTTTTACTAATTTCCTCCTCAACTTGAACCTGATTTGTTCTATCCCACAGTAAGTTGTTAATTATGGTGTCTGGTCAACTGACATGGAGTATCTTACGTAGACGATTGTTTATAAATATATTTGTACCTATGTGTGATGATGGTTGTGATAGTTCTCGGATTTTCAGCTGTGTACATTAGAACTGTCTTGATGTTTGTATTGAAGATTCTCACTCTGGTATTGGTTGACAGAGAGTTGTTTTGAGTTCCATATCTTCTTCAATTGTAAAAATGTTGCCCTTACTTTACCAATCCTTGCATTCACATCTATATCAGATTCTCCACGTTCATCGATGATGCTACCGAGATACATGAAAGTTTCCACCTGTTCCAGAATTTGTCCATCAATCAAGTGTGATTGTGTTGGTGTTATCTGTGTTGTATTTGAGGATGTTGGTCTTTCCGTTGTGCATGTTGAGGTTTACTGATTCAGAGACTGCTACTACACTGTATGTATTGACCTGCATTAGTTGGTCAGCATGAGATAGAAGAGGTAGGTTAGGTCATCTGTGAAGTCCGAATCGTCTTGTTGCATCCAACCTGTCAATTGTATTCCGTGCTTCTCGTCAGATGTGGATGTCTTCATAATCCAGTCAACCACCAGAAGAACGAGAGAGAGATAGAGAGGGATAGTAGGTAGCCATGTCTGACTCCGGTCCTCACTCGTAATGCGTCTGTCAACTGTCCTCCTCCATGCACGACATTGCGTTGTAATCCGTCGTGTGAATTCCGTATGATGTTGACGACTTTCTCAATTACACCATAGAGTTGAAGAAGTTTCCATAATGTACTCCAACCCACACTGCCAAACGCCTTCTCGTAGTCAATGAAGTAGATGTATAGTGACGAGTTCCATTCAATTGATTGTTCACTGACGATCCGTTTTGTCGCGATATGGTCTATGTACAACCGATTCTTATGGAATCCGGTTTGTTGATCTCCTATCTAAATGTCTACTGAATCTTTCATCCAGTTCAGCAACATTTTGCTGATTCCAGATCCATGAGATTTCCATTCTATAAATGTTCTTCATGCTTCTTTGGAAAGTATCATTTCAATTCCTTTGGTGTGGGGAGCATTTTCTTTCTCAAGGACAGAGGGGAGCAGCATCTCTCTCGAATCTAATATTTTGTGTCCAGTTTGGGTTCAATGAGTTTCACTTATTCCGAGAACCATCTAGTTGTATCTCCTCATTTCCATAGCTATTTGATTGATCCTTCTGGTCTCGCACGTTGTCTCGTGACTTCCGAATAATGTAGGCTATCATCATGAGGCGTCATAATTCTTCCTTAAAGTCTCAGGTCATAGTTTAAATGTTTTAATTTGTTTATTCTGGTTAGCGTTTTTTGCATCAAGGTTGTTTTCTATGGTATGGGGTTATCGATATCACACCCAATCCTCCTCCTTTACACGGGCTTGAGACAGACGGTAGTCCTAGAATAGCTACAGGCGGTATTTTATATATTTAGATTAACTGAATAGTGATAGGTGCGATTTATTTTCAAATCATGATGCTCAGCGATGGATGTCTGTGCAATCTTTAAGAAATGAGCTTTGTAGCTGAGTCTTACCTTACAATATGACATAGTTCCACATATCAATGCTCTACTTTCTGCCTTTTCGAAAACTATTTAGACAGCATTGACAAATGAGCAGATGGTTTGAATAATTTAACATCTGATAATTTTTGGTGGAAATTACCATTGAATTCCACAAAATCTGCATAAAACTATGTTATAGGTAATAAATATGTAGATTGTGTTCATCACACATTGACTGTCGAATGGTGCCTGATTTTCAATGGTACTCGAACTAGGATCAATCAGTGAATAATGCAACTTACGAATTTCAACCCAATCTCACGAAAACCTTTTAAGTGAATACCCTGATTACTTCAATCTGTACAAAAATTAGAATATTCTTTTTATTACCTGACAGTTTAAACAAAAAATAAAGAGACCTCGAAATACGAGAGAAGAAAAATTCGAAAGGCATTATTTACTTTACACTTTTCACTTAATCTAATTCTCATATTAGTTAACTTCAGTTAATAATGTTCAAATATCAGTGTAATATATGTAGACTACGTTTACTTCAGAGTTAATCAATTTCAAAAGTATGTTCTACAAGTAAGAATACAAAAATTATGTAGCCTTGGTAATAATATGAGATGTTAAATATATAATATTGAGTTTATGTTATTGATAGATGGGGAGTCCCAACAAACACATCATTTTTAGGATTTGGAAAACATTAGGATAAAATGGTTGGGAATCCTGATGTATGATTTTTTTACTTGTCACCAGTTTTTAAAAAATATTATCATTTACTTATTTTAAACTTTTGGTAACAAATAGCTTTAATAATTAAACTTAGTCTTATGTGTTACTTCTGTTTTCTTGAGTATCACTAATTGTAAGCTGATTACATTTTCTGTAAATACCCTTATGGCCTAGTGATATTCATTTTTAGAAATATATGGTAATAAGTCTATTACTCCTGAGATAGTGTAAGATTGTATGGTACTTTATTTGATAAGTCTTATATTTAAATCTTTATCTGAATATTGTAATCACCACAACTTAGTATGAAGTAAGGTACTTGGAAAACGATATATGGTGATATCATGACGGTATTGAGTTATATAATTCACAATTAGGATAGTACAACGTTTTGTCTACTATTAGTATGACAGATTTATTCATCATATAGGATGACTAATATCAACTTGTTCATCACTCTTTCAAACGCCTGAATAGTTATGATAACAGAAGTCAACAACCGGCTTCAATTAATAGTATTGTTTTTGAATTTCCAAATAAAAGTGACAATTTTATCCAATCGATAATCTACCAAATAGTATTCCTAATATACATATCTAGAAATATTGGTTTTGATGATTCAATATAATGATTTTAATTCATATGTATATTAGTAGTGAACGAAGACTCAGGTGGGGGGAAAACCAAATTATCAAGACACAATTACAGAGTGCTTTGTTATGATATGGAAATCACACATCAAATACATAATTTACACATCTCCCATCAGTTGTCCTTTATATGCTTCAGAATCCTTTCATTTCCGTTGTTCTTAAAATTACTTTCTGTTTTCTTCAATTGAATCTTCCCAATCTTCTGAGGGCACGCGATCCACTTCGGATTGGTGTTACAACTACTTATATCTATCAACGTAAGTAGCTTATACCATATATTGACATTTGAATTAACGGGTCGATCTAAGCTAGAACATTGTTGAAAACCTGAGTCACCGGACGACCGTTCTGTCCTGGTATGGGACTCAGCAGTGTACAATTCCTCACGCGGGATTCATACCCAGGCTCTTTAGTCTCGCATATGAACTCTTGACCTCAAGACCACTTAGCTGGGATCAAACAGTGTTAATGTCTAACTTCAATCAATTCATGATCTTTCACAACCTTTCATCGATTGTTCGAGGTGGGTAAATGTCTTACACCCGACACGGATTGGACTCCACTGGTCACGGCTTCTCACTAGAACTCAAGGAAGTCCATCTTGAAGCTAGTCACTAGTGAGCACATGATCATTATCAGTATGGGGATTTGTGGAGATCGTAGTATTTTGAACAGTTGAATTCACGAGTCGATCTAAGCTAGACTACCTTTGCAAACCTGGAATCACTGGACGGCCATTTCGTTCTAGTATGGAACTCCCTAGCAGAGTGCAGGTTTTCAGTGGTGGTTTATCTTAGATCGACTCATGAGTTCAACTGTTGAAAATACTACAATCTCCACAACTCCCATTACTCAGATATATTGGTTGTTTGGATCTTCCAATTTATGTTCTGGATTGTTTAGGGCTCAGTAGCTAAATGGGTAACTCGATGAAATTTGAAGAGAAAGGTTCTGGGTTCGAGTCTTGGGGTGAACATCAACTCTGGGATATAGGTATGTCCATCTGACGAGTCCCAAATGGGACGAGACGCGAGTCTTAGGTTCCACTGCAAGCCACCACCCATCACTGCTCAAAATTATGTTTGTTGAATTTTGAGCTACTTAAAGAATTGTAAGTAGTGTGAAATTTTTGGAGTAAACGTTCCGTGAATTAAAGTCATGTCTGTTGTGCATAGATCTAAAAATTGGTAAATAATGAATTCATTATGTATATAACCTCTTAAGAACTTCTATAATATGTTGGCTTTAGCAATCATCCTCTATTCATTGGCTGTTGAAACAGTGAAGTCGAAACTTTTGGAGTCCTTTGAACTAGTTGTTAAATGAAACAACACACATTACTCGGTATCAGTGTTATTTACACAGTATTTCCAACAAATTACAACAGAAATGAAGAACATATCACCTTTAAATGTCCAAGGTCTCGAAACCATAAAAGACCGATAAAAGTCACTACTAATCATTTTATTTAGAGTAATATTAATTTGTAACACTGGTGATTGTGTTCAGTATCTTTCATTGGACGAAATCTATATATTCGCGAAGAACACTAAAGTAAATCACTTTATCAGACGGTTTTTCGACAACCTCAAACAGTTTGAATATTGCGACAGACAGTATGCTGGATGTTGTAATTAATAATTTGTTCCATTTAATCTTTCATAATCATTCATTTAACTTGTTTTAATGGTATTTAGGATTGTATTAGCTTCATGTTATCTGTTGCTTGACTCAGCTTTGGAATTTTAATTGTTGTACATTGTTGGTGTTTGTATGGACTATGAGTGATCAAGAATATTCTGATTTGTTCAATTCGATTGTTGGTTTGATTTTGGCCATTACCAAAATTTACATTTCATGTGCGAATGAGAAATATAATTACGGACCATACTATATACTGTTTTCTTGTTATTATAAATTCTGTACCTTTGATTTGTCGCTATGTAGCTGAGATACTTGTTGTACACGAGATAAAAATGCAACACGACGACTAATTGTTTCTTAGTGTTGGATCGGTTATTCTATAAGATCACCCTAATCAGTGGAATAATCCTCTTGTTAGTGGGATATAGATTGGATTAAGCATGTTTTATGCATGATGGTGTCGCTGCGCGCTGATTGGTCAATTTTAAACCGATCAGCCCGGGTATATTATTGCAGAAAAATCTATAAGCTTCTTATGCATATACTATAAATATATGAACGATATTTAAACTATTGATTGCTGATTGCTGTTCACATACCATTGTTATTTTTGAATACAATTTCATTCCTGTTCAACGTGTTCTGATTTTGGGGTCTTGTCGAGTGTCATCGTATAAGAATACTAAGCAATAGGAATCGCTGGGTTGTTTATATAGCAAAAACACAATTATAACAGTGGCGACGAGGAAAAAGGAAAATTCATTCAAAATGCCTATATCAGATGACCAGCTCAGCCGAATACTACAGCAACAGCAAGCACAACTTGACGCACAAATACGCCTGTTAGAAACTCTGACGCAACAGCTTAACATACACTACTCGAGTTCACATGCTACTACAAGTATTTCTTCTTGTGATGCAGTTGCCAGCAGCATCCCAGAATTCTATTATGACCCCGAATGTGGCAATACATTTCTCACGTGGTTCAAGCGTTGGGAAGACACATTTAGGATAGAGTTCTGTAATCAAGACGACGCATGGAAGACTCGACTGTTGATGCGCAAGTTGGGAAGTCATAAACATGCACGCTATGCTGATCATATATTACCAAAGTTACCTCGAGAGCTCAGTTTCGAGGAGACAGTATCTCAGCTGTCAGAAATATTCGGTGAATCTTCCTCATTGTTTAGTATTCGCTTCCAGTGTCTTAATTTGGTGAAACGAGAAACCGATGAATATGGTGTTCTAGCAGACATCGTCAACAGAGAATGTGAAAAGTTCAAGTTACGCTCGTTGACAGAAGATCAATTTAAATGCCTTATATTCATCAAAGCTCTCCAGTCACCACAAGATGCTGAGATTAGAACCAGACTTCTAACTCGTTTGGATCAAGATCCTAACATCACACTCAGAACGTTAACAGATGAGTGTAAGCGGCTACAGAACATCAGACACGACAATCAGTTGATTGAACAGGTAAATCCTAATTTAACCTGCAGTAGTGTCAATGCTATTACGAGGCTAAAAGTTCAGAAACCGAAAACAAGTGGTAGCAAACCAACGACTGCATGTTGGTTATGTGGTGATTGGCATTATGTACGATTCTGCCCATTCAAGAAACATAAATGTCATATGTGTAACAAACGTGGACATAAAGAAGGTCATTGTCCTCCAAATCGTACGTCCCAGCCTAAGCAGAAGCACAAACGTCCTCGACACATAAAGTCAGCCGAATCTAAATCACTTTCTCTGGTAGCAGCCTTTCATACAGACTATGACATTCGGAGAAAGTATGTTACGATCCAGATTAATGGTATAGCGGTTCGTCTTCAAATTGACACAGCATCCGATATTACTCTAGTGTCTAGAGAGACTTATAACTTGCTGGGAAAGCCGCCAATGAAGCCATCGAAAAAACGACTAAAAATGCATCTGGAGGCGTACTAAAACTAGTTGGTGAATTACAATGTGAATTTTCCTTCAATGGAAATAACTGTAAAGGAGTATGCTATCTAACAGAACGACCAAACCTTGATCTACTTGGTCTAGATATGTTAGAAAAGCTTGGATTAATGGACATACCCATCAACAACGTTTGTAACGTATCGTGTCCATCATTAGACACCACTTCATATGCAAAAGAGACAGGTAAAAAGGTTCCAGAAATACGGAGTGTAGCAGCAGCGGCAATTCGAAACACCCCAGTGTCGTCAGGTGAAGTCAGAAAAGACTTTTCAGCATTTTGTCAGCAGAACGGAATCAGGCACATCAGAACACCTCCATTCCATCCGCAATCGAATGGTCAGGTAGAACGTTTTGTTGGTACGTTCAAAAATGCTCTAAAAAAATCAAGAGGGGAGGGGGACACCGAAGAGATCTTAGAGAGGTTCTTGTTTATACACCGTTCGACACCGAACCCTCAGACAACAAATGGAGTCTCCCCAGCGGAAGCGTTACTTTCCAGAAAAATACGTACACATTTTGAGAGCATTCGTCCGACTCCAGCTCTTAAGCCGCAACGAAACGTGATGATGGAGAAACAGTACAATAGTCATCATGGGGCACAAAGACGATTGTTCACGGTGGGTCAAAAAGTACTTGCTATGGACTACCGTGGTAAACATCCTACGTGGACAGCTGGTCGGATCGTGAGAAAGAAAGGGAATGTGGTTTATGAGGTGTCAGTTGGCTCAGAAGTTTGGGTGCGTCATGCTAACCAACTGAAATCAACCTCGATCTCCAACGACGAAACGCAGCATAGATTACCTCTTGATGTTCTGCTAGACACCTTTGAGATCAAAACACCTGAAACAGACAGGACAGTCAAGGTGCAAACGAAGGATGATACAACGTCCTTATTACATAGAAGATGGACTAACCGGAAGCGCAAACCAGTAAAGCGGTTGCAGTTGGACCCTAACACCAGATCCTACGAATCTGCTCAAGGAGGAGGTGTTAGTGGGATATAGATTGGATTAAGCATGTTTTATGCATGATGGTGTCGCTGCGCGCTGATTGGTCAATTTTAAACCGATCAGCCCGGGTATATTATTGCAGAAAAATCTATAAGCTTCTTATGCATATACTATAAATATATGAACGATATTTAAACTATTGATTGCTGATTGCTGTTCACATACCATTGTTATTTTTGAATACAATTTCATTCCTGTTCAACGTGTTCTGATTTTGGGGTCTTGTCGAGTGTCATCGTATAAGAATACTAAGCAATAGGAATCGCTGGGTTGTTTATATAGCAAAAATTACAATTATAACACCTCTTTATTTAGATCTCTGTTTAGCTTCAAAGACAACAAGTAATATGTGTCTAGAATCAAAGGTCAGTTCGAACTGATTATCTGAAGTTTCTATAGTAAACTCTCATCAGATTAGTTTATGTTAATGAGTCGCAAAGTAGATTGGGACATTATTGTCTCTTCTACTACATTTAATGCAGTTCATTATGTTTATCTACCCTCTTTTCCTGTCTCCGTGTCTTCTTCCATTTGTAACCAATAACGTTTGTCTTGAATATATTAGGATATCTTCATTTTTTTGTCTTGAACTACCGGCTTTCTTAATTCCTTTTTGAATGTTCTACTTAATGTTTCTGGTGTCTTGAAAATTGCTATTCAACAAACTACCAACCTTATAGAACATTACTATGATAATACCATTCTTAATAACGTTAATAACATAGGTGTGGTTGGAAAATGTCTGGTGATTCCCCGATGAAACAGTTGCTTTATTCAAAGAGTTTCACCTTTTTTTAATGTACCTTAAATCATGCATGCTCTATTAAATTTAAGACTCACGAATGTAGGAAGCCAAATTATGATTTTATAAAAGATATCATGAAGAAAATCGGGAATTTTCAGCGTAAAAATATCATACGTCTACAGAAATCGCGATCATCTAAACCTTTATTCAACGCTACTATTCCTTCTTGTAGGTCGAAAGAATGTTCATTCCCACTGAACTATCAAGTTTTTAAATAAGTAGGGTTACTTAACACTTCAGCATAAAGTTGAGTGTGGTTGATGTTATTAGGTTGAGAAGAACACTTCAGAAGCGTTGACAGTCTGACTTACTACCACATCGTAGAAGTAGCTTCAAATGACTGATATGTGACAAAGTTTAATAAATAGATGAAAAAGGTTATGGATTCAGTTGAGAGTCAACAGAAATTAAATTTCGTAATTTTCGTAAGATCACATATGAGCTACACTTTATGGATATTTCCTTCAATAAACCTATAGACAATCGGCATGTACTTGGGGAGAAGAAACTCCCGAGAAGCCCGCGTGACTGGGAACTTTGAGAGGAAAAAATGGGATGTGACTATGAATGCTGTTATCGGCCTGACTGTGATTTGTCTTTACATGAGAAATAAGAGACGCCTGATAAGACAGCATTTTCAGCACCACCTAATCCTGGTCATTATAGATTGTAACAAAGAAAAGAATGGATCTACATTTCCGTATGTCCATTACTGAATGAAAGTTGACTTATATTTCATTCCGTTCTCTGGAATCTATGAGTTACAGACCGTATTGGGTGGTTTGCTGGTCAAAGTTGTCTGCGATAACATCACGGGCAGGCCTAACCTGTGATGAGACCGTGCTTTTACTGAATTGACCTGGAGTAATTATTACATTGTACACAATCACCAGAGAGCCTCTTATTCTCCTTCAACTTAGCAAACACAGTCCTAGTAAGATCCATTTTGCAGGTTTCGTGTGTGAAAATCCCTACATGTATACATTTGCAACTTCTTCTTAATGGTTCCTTTATTTGTACATATCGTTAATCTTTTTGATGCCATTTGAGATTGTAATGTTTCATTTCATAATAGTTTTCTCAGTTTCATTGTTGCTTTCACTGAGTTTCTATGCTTCTTCTTGAACTGTATCTATGTTGTTTTCGTTGATATTTTATCCTGGCGGCAGCCATATTGATTGTTCCCTCTTTGATTGTGTTGTTTGATTTGACTGGGATCGTGCATTTTGGTTGTGAATTGAAGCACTTTCCCGGAATTCAAAACCCTGTGTTATGAAGAAACTCATTGAGTGGATTTTTTACTTGATCTATCCAGAAAGAATAGAATAACACTTACTTTTTGGATCGTCCGGTAATTCTCTTATATTTCTTATCAATTTGTCTATTTTTTGTAATTTAGATCGATTATTGTGGGAACAATTGTTGGTTGAATAACTGAGTGGTAATATTTGTCTAGGTAAAATTGTACATTTGTATATATGATGAAATTTAGAACCGTTGTTACCCCAATCACCTTGTTCTGATTTTGATTGGGTAGCGCGTTACTACATTCATTCCACGGACAGTTAATCTTCACCCAAACATAGTTTGGATTTTATAGTCCTAAGTGGGGGATTCGGTCTTTTTAGAACTTATCCTGGTTCGTTTTTCAATGCCTTCGACTACTTGTCTCAGTGCTTTTCGTACATATAGTGACATTTATATCTAGTGATTTTTTGTAACAACAAATTAAAGATCACATATTTTTCCTAGTTGTCACACTTTATGTGTAACCACATTTATGTTCAATATCTATTGTTTTTCTGTATCAATAGTAAAGAAATGAATACTTTTGTTTGGTTATATATAACACGACTTCACTACCGCGATTCTTAAAGTATAAACGTTGTATCCGCCGTCTATTCTTCTGCTTTAACGGCCACGGCCTTTGATTGAAGATTATAATAGTATTATAACATCCTTTTAGGCCATTCCACACGACGTTGGAGCTTTGGCCCGGATCATTACTGAATAATACTACTGGATCTAATCTTCTTCATTCTGCTGTTGGTGCCATCACGTGCAGAGGAACCTTTGTTAACCAAGTGAACTTATTTGTGGTTGTTATCTCAGAAAGCAGCTTACAAGTAACATTCATCTCATAACACTGTCACCATTTTTGTTGCTCAATATACCTTTTTATAATTTAACTGTTTGTAGTGTTAATTCTTTTGGTATATTGTTGGTAACTTTGCGTTTTGTTACATCGTAACTAAGCTCTTTCGCTGAGGTCCACCACATACCGGACATGCTCATTTCTGTAGTGAACGAGAGCACTCATGGGAACAACCAAATGTACTTGAACACAAAATTGCAGAATGTTTTAACGAAATCTGACAACCATACAGTAAATTCTTCATTCGTAACATATCAATCAATCATCTCCGAATGGATTGTTCCTTCGTCTCCCCATTAATCATTCACTGTTCTCGTTCATTTCTCTTCTTAGTTATGTCCATAACTAAACAACCAAATCGTTGCTTAGGTTACCAACACATTGCTCTGGTCTGATGTGGCTGTAGACCATCCTGGTTGCATGTGATCTGCCATTTGAAGGACATTATTATCCTAATATATTAGTGTGACTCATAATTTTTATTCATTTTGATGAGACGCAGTACTGGTCGGCATGTTTGAGTGCTTCACCTAATGACTACAATTCATTTATTATTGTACTAATCGAGTTATTTTTACGCTTAGAAACAGATAAAGTTTAAAGCAAAGTTGTCCTTGTTCTGACCATAGCTTTTACATAGACTCTGGGGTCGCCAGTATCACGTCCGCAGTTTTAGTGTTATTTCTGTAGGACAAATTAAATCCCACAACTTTCTACCGCCAGGCATTCCACTTTCGATTGCTGACACATACTACTTATATCCGTCGACATCAGTAGCACACAACATAGTTTCAGTGTAGAAAATGGGATTCCTAGAAGACTGTTGCACAAGCAACTCCCTGAAGCCATTACAAGTCCAGGGCCGACTGAGCATGTAGGTGACGACACGAGATGGGAAAAGAACGGAAAACTTTCGAGATCAGATTGCCCACTTTCAAATGATCAAATCACGTTAGAGGATTTCCATGTCCAAGCACCAGAAGAGAGTAGCGATCATTCAGCAGTCATCTTTAATGTGGTTACAAATTAGGTAATTTAATGTCCGTAGTTACCCTTAGTTCTCTGATAGTTACAGAAGTAAATTGCTCAAAATACGAGGTACACAGTTAGCTGACTAGTATGTGTGAAGTCGAGTGGTTAGATTACCTTCGTTGATATTGCCGAATGCCTGGAATTATAAGCAGGCACAAAGAAATCAATAGGTTTTTTCGAACTCGTCACGAATGTGCTAAGAGGTGGAAACATTGATGTGGAACAGATGAGACTTGGCTAGTAATGGAATTTAAGGGGCTTAGTTCTTCTCAGTTGGAATTCATCAGCTGAATATATTTGCGTCTCGGAAACGATATAGGTCCCAAGACTTGAAGCCACTGCTGCTTGCCTTAAACTCCGCCTCATCATCCATCCAGCCACTGAATCCAGATAGCTACCTGTTTCTTAACGGGTATATCAACGACAAAATGATACATTGTTTGTTGAACATTTCATGCTGTCAAAATCTTGCGTTACTTTGCATTTGGGTGAAGGTTAGTCATCAGTTGGTATGATTATTATGCTTTGTGAAATACCTTATGCATTTTTTACCACACTACGAAACATTAAATATAAAACTAACGTCGGAATTCACACTTTATAATTGTAAGCCAGATGACTTTCGTATAGAGATAAACTAAGCGACTGGGACTAATTTTCAGATGGCTCCTAACCAGCCTTTGAAAGTAGATAGTTCGCAGAAAAAAGTAATGATGTTGCAGGGTGTAGGAAGATTTCACGTGCTTGATAAATGTACTAAAATTCTGCAAGTCAATCTGCCCGTAAAGGGCGATAACGGCGAGATTATAATTTACGGACGACCTTTAAACGAATCTTAGTGACCTTGAGAAGCATTACCCAATCATTGAACAGTCAGTATAGAGTTAAGATATATATTATACAAAACCAAAGAGTTAAAGTGGATACACTTCTTTTATATGGTCCAAATACTTGTCAAGGTTAGAAAGTGGTTCAAATGTTCTAAATCACGTTGGCTGTGCAAAGCATGTTGTTTTACGAAGTCTCTTCTGATTCTAAAGGCAATTGAGCTTCTGAAAATAACTAGAAAATTGCCCCCAGACAAACAAGCAGCAGTAAATGAATAGAATCCCTCTTTCGGGGAAGTTATCATGAGCTCAGCTCTGGATTTGAATGAGACCATAAAGGTGAACCCCATTAGGGAAGCAGATAACAAGCATGCCAATATAGGCATTATTACAAGGACAAAGAATAAGCACACTTAGAAGAAACTAATTATCGACAGTACTAAGGTATGTGAATCTACGGTTTCAGTTCCGGATTCACATCAACGCAGAACAAACTATGGGGAGGCAAAGTGTGAGCGGTGTAGAGGATGTGATCAAGAAACAAAATAAGGTAAATGATTGGCTCACGGTTACACCCAGGAAAAGAAATGCAAGAAAACAGAATGTGACATCTGCGTTTGACATCAAATAGGAATCGGATTGCAGGGAAGAGACGATTTATAAGTCTGCTTCTTAATTAACAACCGACAATTAAGGATGTGTTACTTTTCTTGGATGAAGTTAAATAAACTCTTTGGCCTTAATGATTAGTCTTTTTTCTAGAGTGTGATCAATTTTCTATCCGTATTCCAGAAAATTTATCTGGCATATATCGTAATGTCGTCCAATGTTGGTCTCATCAGTCGTCAATGCAGACGTACGTGCGATCGTTACCAGTTTTTCGACCAAAAAATAGCCGTGGAAAAGTTAACTGGCTTGGTTTTAGTTGGTGAGACGTTCAGCAACCATCGTTCTGAAAATACAGGTAAACTGATACAATCATATTGACACGTTACAGATACGAAAGCAACAAATCCTCCAACAAAATATTACATTTCGTCCCTTCAGAAGTTTCATTGTAATATATGTCAGTTGAAAATGGAGAATGCAGTAGATATGGTATCTTTCACAAAAAATCTTCTATGCTAATGATTGTTTTTTCACTCCAGCGGGAACACTTCAAAAGTGAATGGCATATCTGCAATATAAACCGTTCCTTACGTGGTTATTGTCCACTAAATTTTGATTTATTCGAAACTTTAAGACAAGAGAAAATAGAAAATGTTTCCGATAAAAATACCGTCGATCAAGTTGGAATGAGTCCAAGTAATTCACTATCATCAACTATAGAGTCAAATATTGACAACAATAACTGTGATAATGGCACATCATCTAACACAGTTACTAATTCGTCACTTACTGCATCGTCACATAAGCAGATGTTATTTTTCCGAAATTATAATTCAGAAATAGTTGGAATAAATCGTTGTGTTTTATTTACTAGGAAGGTAAACAGTTTTCAGAATAATACTGATGTTAAATTTATTCGATATGGTATATGTATACTTATACATATTTTCAATACGTAGTTGCGCAGCGATTCAGAGGTTGACATTATAGCCATAAAACTAATTTATTTATTTAAACACATAAACATTGGTACGAGGAGGCACCAAATAGATATGCACCACATAAGTCATTCAATTTGTGCGAGGGCTGTGATACTGTCCGGGGGCCCAAACTAAAGCAGGTGGTCTTCTTAGAGAGCCATACCCCGAGCCTTTGACTTTAAGGTCTGATCTACAAGGCAGTGGAGCGACCTCAGGAGATTCATTCCCATGGTAGCCGGTGACCAACAGTAGGTTCGTACGCTATTTGCTCTCTCAGGAGCCTAGAGCCCATGTGCACCATTGGCTTGTAATTGGGGTTTTCCAACTGCCCTAGGTGTACCCTCCGTGTCCACCAACCCGGTAAGCGCCGGATATTCGTTTTTCGTCCTCTCAATTTTGTAAACAACACCCGTGGTGCGAGAAGGCAATGAGTAGGACTTCCCTATCGGTGGTTGTATTCACGTGGCCATGTGAGAGTATTTGGAGGGGAAGAGCTGACTGTCACCACTCTTGGCCGTACCAGGGCATTTTGGGGCAATAGAACCAATACTGATGGTAAGAAAAATTATGATAAAATCGCATCTATCAAAACAATATACTTTATTCTCTCATGTTTCTCGTAATGTAAATGCGTATAAATGAGATTTGTAGTAGTTCTGGTAATTTTAAATAGGCACCTACGTACATTTAGACACGGGTGTTGCTAAAGGGCCTAAGTGAGAGGGCAAGTTACTGCAATGTCGAAATGCAACACTCTGTCCATTTCTTTATTTACCAAATCTAGATAGAAACAAATCTTTACTACATGTTCGACATTTTTTCAGAAGTTTATCTTTCAATCTTATTAGTTACAGTATGACTGAATGCAACTCCCTTTATTAATGAAACTGTGGAGCAGGTCTAGTTATTGATATTAGATAACTTAAGCAGTTCACAGTATTTTAGCTTGATTTTGTGTCTTATTACTTTTAGACTATGCCTGTAACAATGGATGAGTTGCTAGCATCTGTTTCACGTGTTCGACAAAGTCGAAAATGGGCTATTCTTCTTTATTCTGGAGGTAAATTCGCTGGTGGTATTTTTGATGGGTAAGTTACCTTGAGGTTGGTTTTTTAAACAAAATTTGGGAGAATTTTATAAAGCTTCAGCTATATTTATTGTACTTCTGTAGTTTTGTATGTCGTTTATAAAAGTTATATCATGGTCTCAGTATCCCGTTTCCTTACAATGCTAGTAGTATACACACCAGTTACTATATTTTATAGGTAATCGGAGTGAGCAGCAATATTGAATGTTGTGTATATTATAAATTCCGTGATCTGTCTAAAACGTACTATTAACTGCAAATAAACAGGCTCACGAAGAAAGGAGGATGCCGTAGGGGGATGTGGAGGCAATGCATAGTAATTAAGATAACGCTCTCAATTATATGCGAAGCGATTGCTCTTCCGTACAAATACCACATCTGCCACAACTTAAATGAACATCTTGACGTTTGTACTTCACCGTATGTTTTCTACGAAGGTCCGTTGATTGTATAACGGGCTATGTATTGGAGATAGTATCTGTGTTACCGAGAATGCGTTCATTAGTTACAGAATTAACCATAAGAGTTGGAATGAGTTGGAAATGTATTTGATCAACATAGTGGTTGTGTTGTGAGGTCATTAATATCCAGCATGTGCACAATAGACATGTCATTGTTCTTCAATAGAATTTCTTTGGATGGCCAGAGATTATTTTCACGATGATAGTTAACTTCTGTAAACTCTAAACACTTCATATTCAAACGAATGGTCTTGCTTTTCGACAACGCTTCGGGAGTTACTCTTGTCTCAGAATGCCTAGTATTTCCATAATGCAGGAAAAATGTATCTACAACCCTCTCCAGTTCGTTGTGTTGCAGTACAAATGGAATTGATAGCAGTTTTCATAGTCTTGACAAAACTCTCTTCTTGACTGTTAAAACAGATATGTATGGGAGCAGTGTACAGATGTTTTCAGCTTATGCCGTTCGGTCAAGCGGTAACAGAAAATGCTTCACAATGCAAACAGTTACCAGTTACTAATGCTGTAGGCAACTTTTACAACTGGGTACTTTTCTCAATGCTTGAATTGTGAAATCAGAATTTGTTTCATCAGGTTTTAGAACCCGGGCATACTTACTGATGCCCGATCATAGTTCTATTCATTGATTTTAAGAGAGCATTCAAGTCTGTTGATCGAGAGGATTCTTATCCTTACTTGTAATTAAATAGCGTACTTAAGAAGCACATAAACTTTATGAAGGTTCTATTCAAACACTTTTAGTTGAATTACAAATCACATGATAATTACTACTGGAAAAATTGCTCTTGCTTCAACGCTTATTCAGATGAATCATATTCACAATCATTCGATAGCATTCGTTTTTATTTGTCATTTTTCTCCTATACTACGTCACTTATGTTTTCCCTTTTATTCCTATCTTGCGTATTATGCTTTTCAACTTAAATAACAGCTCGACTATGGTAGAAACCCTGTCCTATCTAGACGTTCTCAAGTCAATGACTGGTCGAAAGTTGAGTGCTACCGTCGATTACAAATACTGAAACAGTCTTTCTGAAAGCATGTATACCATTCAAACTGCCTTTCTTCAACATTCGCATACTAATGCAGATCGGACAACAGATAGAATTGACTAAGTCCTTGTAAAGTTTCAACATCGATATCTGTTATCTATCCGAGACCCGTATTCAAGACTCTGGTGAGGTTCTACAAATTCACTCTCCATCTGTCGCTCCGAGAAGCTTGTTTTACGTGCGTTTACCCGGGGACCCTGTGGCATCTTCGTCTGGTTTTTCTGGCGTTGGTGTCACACTAGGCTCTAGAGCTGAGACAGCACTAATCTACTGGTTCCCCATCAACAGTCGGTTATGTGCTGTTAGATTAGAAAGCTTCATCAAGGTGCAAAGAAATCGGTGTGACAAACAACGTCTTTTCATCATCTTCACCTACACCGGTAGATTACAGTCTGGATGCGATCAAGGATGAGTCTTATCACCAGTTAACTGTTATTCTTCAGAAAGTGCGTTCGACAATTATTTTAGTAC
Source organism: Schistosoma mansoni (assembly GCF_000237925.1). Taxonomy (NCBI): domain Eukaryota; kingdom Metazoa; phylum Platyhelminthes; class Trematoda; order Strigeidida; family Schistosomatidae; genus Schistosoma; species Schistosoma mansoni. Next base: position 5,090,930 of record NC_031501.1, on the reverse strand, counting down.
TAGCCGGAGACTTGGATGCTTAAGTCGGGCGTCTAGGCACAGAAGAGAGTCGTTTAGTTGGTCGATGGGGACTTGTTGGTCGCAGGTAAGATAACGGTGGCTGTTTACTGCAACTGTGTGCAGACTACAATCTGTTTCTGGTTAGCACTAACTACTGGCACAGTCATCTCTGATGTGCTACCTGGCATCCTCTCTCTGCATTTCAAGCCCGGACTCAGATTGATCACATCGCGATCAGCTACGGTTGGTGTGGTTGTGTACAAGACTGCCGCTGAATTCAGGGCTAGCTACCGAAAAGTATAGATGGGCACTGGCTTCAGTTGCATGACATCATGAAGATGGTGAGTGAAGTCGCTTGTGGCTTCGCGAGACGTCCCGCTTATGAGCACTGGGTTTCTTCAGGCTCCTTACACTTCATTGAAGCACGTCAGTCTACCCTGGGTGACCTCGAGTTTGACCATAAACGAAGGTCGTTATGTAGTGAGATTGTGCAAAGCTTGAGTAAGGGCAGAGAACCTTGATTATCGTTTAGTGAACGAATACTCATATGGGGAAGGCCAATTTACTGTTTAGTGCAAAATTACAGATTGCTTTCATTAAATATGAAAACTATACATTAAACACTTTATTTGCACATCTTTCATCAATTGTCTTTTAAAAACTTCATCGTTCCTTCACTTCTGCTATTACACTTACTTTCTCTTTACATTCCTGTTCTCTTCAGTTTGATCGTCTGAACTTTCTGCTTCCAGGCATTCTAATTCTGATTGGTGTTACTTACTTACTGCTTGTGTCTGTCGGTATAAGTAGCATACATCACAGTCGGAGCGTGCTAGTGAGTTGGAAACAGCAGTTGCATCTGGCAACTACCGGTAGCTCTTTCGACTCACCCGAATCATTGGCGGCAAGAAGTTTAATGTGCGTGAAAAGATTTGTGAAGATGGCGGGATGTCAGTCAATGACACCTACCGACGTCCTGGACGATGGGCAGTTTTTCAAATAGCAGTTCAACTGGTCTGTTGTCCCGGTGACATCGATCAGACTATCCTTCCCTTCATGGCTGGTGACGACTGATCCACCTAACGAGACGGAAGTCCGCAAGGAACTCCGACTCCTGAAGCACCACAAATCACCAGGCCCAGATGACTTACTTCGAGCCCTTTTTAAGGATGGTGACAAATTTCTGGTTAGGGAACTGACTGATTTGTTTACAAAGTTCTGGTTATTAGAGAGTATCCCAACATCGTGGAATCAGTCGATAACTGTACCTATCTTTGAAAAGGGTTGACATTGTTTCTGCAAAAACTTCTCTATGATCGATTGCAGCCTCTCGTAAAACTGATCTTAATCGTCGTCATTGCTATCATTGATGGGTGCATAATATTGGGCAACATTCATTGTGATTCTTTCCTACTTTGGTTTGAAGGACGTTTTGGTGATCCCAGATCCATGAGATTTCCATCTTATAAATGTTCTTCATGCTTCTTTGGACAGCATCAGTACAACTCCCTTGGTGTGGGGAGCATTTTCTTCCTCAAGAACAGAGGGGAGCAGTATCTCTCTCGAATCTAATATTTTCTGTTCAGCTTGGGTTCAATGAGTTCCGAGAACCACCAAGTTGTATCTCCTCATTTCCATAGCCATTTGATTGCTCCTCATGGTCTCGCACGTTGTCCGAACGTTCCATATACCTATAGAAGTTGTTGCTCTGGTTGTTAGATGGGGTATCGGCCTTGTGACCTCCAAAGAACCCCGGCTTTCATCATGAAGCGTCATAATTCTTCTGAATGAATATCCTTGAACTTTTAGGGCAGAGTTTAAATAGTTTGAATGGTTTTCTTCTGGTTAATCTTTTTTGTAGCAAGGTTGTTTTCAACGAGATGGGGTTGCTGATCCCATGCCCAACCCTCCTCCTTTACTCGGGCTTGGGACCGACAGTAACTCTAGAAGAGCCACAGGTGGAGTTACAAGGGCATAATTATTTAACTGCCATTTACGAACGTTAAACGTGTATCAGCAGCTCACGGATTAAATGAAAGTTAACAATTAAGTCCCTATAAAATTGCCATAGGCCAAACACTTAAAGAATACATAGTAAAAATCTATGTAGTAAGCCACCTTTGAATAGCTTTTAAAGTTCTACCCTTTTGTGTATTCGTCCAAACTGAAAACATGGTTTTTATTTTACTTGGTTCAACCTATGTGACAAGGTTGAGGAGTTTGCTCTCAAGATTTTGTCATATGACCATGGCCTGATTGCTTCTGCCATGAAAGTTGGTGTCGTGCTAACCACAAGAATAAAGGCAACATTAATCAAATGAGTCTCTGGTAACAGTCCTTTATGTGCGATTAAATCAAAATGCTTCATCGAGGTGAAAAATACACTGTGGCGAATATTGTCTTTCTATAATCTCTGTTGACGCCTCAACAGATTGGAACTCGGACACAAATGAGACCGATTTCTACTATTACCTAAGTGGTATTTTCAAGAAAGTACAGTTGACAGATGTTTTAATCATAACTGGAGATTTGAATTTTCAGTCCGAGTGTCTACGCACAAAAGAGAGTCGTTTGAGTACCCAATGAGAACCCTATGGTTGCAGGTCAGTTAACGGTGACCAATTCCCCTAGCACATAGCAGAACACTACATATTTCTAGCCAGCACATTATTCCGATACAGTCGCCACCGAGGTGTTACTTGACGTCCTCTCTTTACAACTCAAGAATGGATTCAGATTGATCAGATCGTGACTTGTTACCACTGGTGTAGTGGTGTACGAGATTCCAGCTTCTTTTGGAGTGCCTATCTGAACTCTGATCACGGTCTAGTCTGTTCCAATCTTATCTTTTTTTTCATTTACCAATAAATTTGTTATTTTGAACAGATTTACGTGGGCGAAATGGCTGTATCTTTTGTTACAACCACAAACCAAACCGAGCTAGGTTTAGTCCTAGCTATTGACCAACCGAAAGTTATGGATGAGGACTGGCTCCATTTGCATGAAACCATCGAAAGGATGAGTAAATTCTCTCGCGGCTTTGTGAACCGTACCAATAATGAGTTTTAGGTTTCCACAGGTTTCTTATAACTTTTGAGGCACGTCAGTCTATTCAGGGAGTGAGTGGGAAAAGTAGAGATGCAAGCAGTTCGTGATAAGCTGTGTGGTATAATAGGAATTTACATAAACTGACAGCTGTCGGTCAGTCACAAATTCCTTATTGGAGTGCTAGATATAATGTATCTCAGTGATGTAAGACCTTATCAAAGTCGATTATCATCATAATGCAGTTCTCTTCTACATTCTTAGTAAAAGTTAGAGGAAGAAGACTCTCTTAGTTGTATTGATAGTTGATTTGTACTTCATATTCTGTACTGTTCTTGTTGATCTTTCCCTTCTTTGACTGCTCTCTTTAGTGCTCCTTTATTTCTTCACAACGTGATCTCTTTATTTCCTGTGCCCAGTTGTACCAGATTCTCTGTGTTTTAAATAAAGTAAATAAATAGAAAGTGGGACTATTGAGGGTGGTGACAACTCAAAAATCAAATTATTCATATAATACGAGGGTAGGTAATTTTGGTTATCAAATTCAACTATTGAGTTAAGATAATGAAAGACAAGTCTAAACACATGACTTCGGTCTTATGGGCAGTTAGTTCGTTATATTTCTTTGGTATCCAAATGGATGTGCATATACTGGATGCCTATCTTATTTTCTATGAAAAAGAATTTTCGCTTTTTCAGTTACACAATGACGTATTACACAATATATTACAACAAAGAAACAGGGAAAGATTATGAGAAGAAATTATGATGATCAGAGAGGGGATAAAAATCCCCTCTGAGAATTACATTTCAAAAAGCTGTTCTTATTGCTTAATCTATTTTGTCGTTCCAGTTTATTTGAACCAATAAGAATTAGTACAAGGGGACACGAAATACATATGCGCCACACAATAACAATGAGGCCAGTAGCAGTTATTAATTTGTGTGAGGGCTGTGATACTGCTTGGGTGCCCAGACTGAAACAGGTGGATTTCTTAGAGAGCCACACCCCGAGCCTTTGACTTTAAGGTCTGATCTACAAGGCAGTGGAGCGACCTCAGGAGATTCATTCCCATGGTAGCCGGTGACCAACAGTAGGTTCATACGCTATTTGCTCTCTCAGGAGCCTAGAGCCCATGTGCACCATTGGCTTGTAATTGGGGTTTTCCAACTGCCCTAGGTGTACCCTCCGTGTCCACCAACCCGGTAAGCGCCGGATATTCGTTTTTCGTCCTCTCAATTTTGTAAACAACACCCGTGGTGCGAGAAGGCAATGAGTAGGACTTCCCTATCGGTGGTTGTATTCACGTGGCCATGTGAGAGTATTTGGAGGGGAAGAGCTGACTGTCACCACTCTTGGCCGTACCAGGGCATTTGGAGGCTGCTGTTCTAGTCCAAAACATGAGAGAACTGACTGTGTTGATATTCTTCTCGATTTTGAGTAATTTTGATGACTTTGTCTGGTACACATTCTGTTAAATAAATGAATTAATAAATAATTAAATTCGCTCGACATACTATAAGGTACATTAGCCTTACTCTGTTCAACATACCTTCTATTTATTGCATCAACTTTATCCTGTCTTCGTTTTTATTGTTTGAAACATCTCTTGGACCCTTTGGGGTCAGCATTTTTTCCCATCTTTTCGTTTTACTTCTCATCATCCCTTGCTCTGTGACTTCAACTCAGTATCGTACTCATAGAACCATGATCCTGTTCTTTTTAGCTATTGTTTTAGTACCATCAATTATGAAACAATTTTTGATTATAGACTCTAGTGTTCTGCTTAAACTGTATACACAGACGATTTTCTCAAGTTCATCTGATCATCTAGGTAGTGAATCGGTAATCGGAATGCCCATGAAATCTCACGCGTTTTAAGTTCTTATCATTACATGGAGTCCACAACTAACAACCTTAATAGCAGAGTTTGCGTAATTACTGAACAAACAATATTAATCTCTGAGTCCTTTTGATCAAATAGTTCATCTTATAGAATACAGCATACCACTTAATATATTTTCCGCGTTACAGCATGTCAGGCTTAAAATTTTCTTGACTTTTAAAATGAACCCAAATTAATGTTATACAATAGAAGTAAATCAATTAGTCTTCATCAATCACTACTGTCCTATCCCCGAATATGTTTGTCATTGTTTTTTTCACTTTCAAAGAACAAACGAGGTTGTTCATAAAACTTTGCACAGTTATACAGTACGCGCTAAACAAGGTGGTGGTCAATCATCTTATGATTCACAATGTGGTGGTCTTGGCGGAGCGAAATCAGCTGGAGCTAATCTTCGACGTCATGGTGAAGCAACTATTCGTAATGTGATTATCGTTAATAATTATTATTGCGTCATTGTTTTACATACTTGTTTCTTAGTGATTATGGTGATTTCTATATAATTACGCGAATACGAACTTCTCAAGTTCTTGAAGTAGCATACAAGAATCCGTTGTTACCGCTTGCAAAGTAAGGGAAGATAGCAAAGAACTGGCTTATATCTGAAGAAGTTTATGTTGGGTGCCTTGGTCTTTTTACTTGATCAGTAAGGTATATTCACAGAAGCGAGAAAATCAGGATTGAAATCATATGGCCTATTGGTTAAAAGACTTGATTTCTGGCCAATGAGCTGTGGATGCATCTAACTCAGTTTAGGTGACTAAATGTGGTGTCACTTTCCTTTACAATAAGTATGACTTGAAGCCAAGTACATCAACCTGTACTCGATTGTCAAGTTGCATAAAAAAAATCCAAATCATGATAAATTAGTGAGACATATCATCTCAGTTCCAGTAAGAAACCGTGACCATTGAAGTTCAACCATATAGGATGTAAAGCAATTACCCACTACTGGTAATAGATGACTGCGCCATTTTGCAAATCGATTTAAATTGATTAAAGGATTTGTTCTCACTTAAACACCTGAAGTTTTTGGGTTCGATCTCGCATGAGATCGTGAATGAGCAGTGCTACTGAATAGCAGCAAATTGGATCAAGATAGCAGTCCAATACTCTCGGGTGTTCAGTTTTTTTTCCAGTTGTTGTTAATCCATGATGAAGACTAGATTTTGCGATAACGGATGCGTTAAAACTCCACTCACACATGAAAAATAAGTAAATTTAAAGCAGTAATTTATCGAGTGTTTGGGAATTATTGCATTCGCAAATGATCTGTATCCAATTAAGACACTCACAGCACAAATCTGAATAGTAGATTTATAATTAATTTATAATATTTTGGGAACAGGACGAGATGTAATAACAGTTAATAATTCCATCCAACCTTGTTATGGCTCTCTACCCGAATACTGTTGATCGGATCAGAACTTATAAAAAACTTTCACCAGAATCTTCAATCTCAAGTGGTGTCCGTTAGAGTCCCCCACTGTCTCCCTTCTTATACAGATTCGTCATAGTTGTCCTCTTAGAAATAACACCACCTAACTTTTCAGGAGTTGATCTCCTACTAGGAGATTCACTTATCGACTTGGAATCTGCAGATGATATAGCCTTATTCTGTGAAGACACTGACAAGGTATATCCTTTTCATTACCTTGAGGAACAATGCAAACATGTCCAGGATGCGTTTGCCTCCTTATAAATGTAAAATGCTGTTTCAGTATTGGTTCGCACAAACTCTTGACCTGGTGACGGTTGAGTGTGTTAACCACTTCATTTACCTTGAAAGTCGCATCATCCCTGATGAGTTGGTGATGACTGACTGACTGAATTCAGTATCATTTCCAGAACAGACGTTAAGCTTTATGACTTCAAGTTCTCGAAAGGTCCACAGTAAATGACAACAGTCTTGTTTTTTTATAGGTCTAGCGATGCCTTTTCGATATCTGGTAATTTATTATCCATATATCCAGTACGTTGAAGTATTCTAAGTCGTCTTAGTAAAAAGTTAGAACAGTTATCTTGAATGACTAGATGTAACCATTTAACATGTCAGTGAAAACTGGAAAGAATTAGGTTTAAGACAACGGCGATAACAAATAAAAATGGGCAGAGTAAGAGTGCCATGGAGTTGAGACTCCAAGGTATTAAATATTACTTCAATATACCAGTTAGCATACTTACTTTTCTCAGGAAGTAACTAAGATACGACTCGACAGTTTAGTTATATTGTTAGTTGTTACACTGATTCTGTAAATTGTATAGATACACTAAGTTATTGATTAATCAGTGGCAAGTTCTGACCAATTCGATGTATTCATGTTTACCTATTGACCACCAGTTAAGTGAATCATATATAACTCGGTGTAATGTTGATATAGTTCTTGAACCAGTGGTTAGTGCATGAATAAATATGAATCTGCAATCTTTCTTTCTTCTTTGCATCAAACCGTATCAATCCTTGTTCCACTGTACAAGACAAGTCATAAATAGCCATATCAATATTTTGTCCAACTACATCGGTCATAACACTTTATGAAGATACAATAACTTTTTTGTGTCTATGAAATCAGATGTAGTGACTGTAGTGCAACGTATGTAGGTGAAACATCAAGGCAACTGAATTTGAGGGTGAAGGAACACAAACTATGCTTAACGCACATTCCTAAGTCCTCAGATGATGTAAAGAAACTTGAGAACAAGTCAGCGATAGCATTACATTCGATAGAATCGGGTCATACAATTGAGTTCGACGGCACAAGAATTTTTCAAAAAGCGAACGTATTACCTTTAAACTACTAAATTGTCACGTATCAGTTAATCACTGGATGCTTTTTCAATTTCTCTTGATTAATTGTTTCTTTCTAAAAATTTCTTCCAAATTTTTTTAGGAAATAAGTGATCTTTTACATAATAAATGGCGTGTTCTGTTACAATCTTGCCAGCTGATATTTTTGTGGTCTCCTAAAGTACATCGAAGTATATTTTTTAATCCACCTGTATCATCCTCATCTGTGCCATCTAATCATAAATTTACCAGTGATAATATGAATGAATCAACTGACTACTCTTCGACCAATTCCAGTTATCGAATTTCCTCACCTCTTGTCCCAGATTCATTAGCTTCAAAAGCTTGTGATTGTCGACTTGGAATGACAATGGATGATCCAAGATTACGCAGAATACCTTGTCGTAGTAAACATATCACATATTTACATGTTAAAGAATTACACAAAGAATTGTCAACTTTTGATGTTTATGGTATGATACACGAAGCAATTTGTTTTTTCCCTGATGACTTTATTATTATTATTAGCTTTATTCAATATTATATTTTTGGTACAATATAGAATTCTCAGCACAAAGTATTTCAACAAATTTCCGTTTCTTACTTCTTGGTCGATCCTGACGATAAATATTGAGTGATCGCCAGTTAGAAGTTAGCAGTCCAGTCAATCCACATCTGAATAATGTACTTCCTTTTCTTTGCATATTTTCAGCAACCACGATATCTCTGATCGGGCCTTTTGTAACCTTTACAGCGCAAGGTTGTACACTTCAGAAATGCACCTAAATAGGTTGTGCGATTAATAGCCATAATGATGTTTTGAAACAAACAAAATAAGACAACTTGTTGAAATATCTAGATGACAGGAACGGGTAGCCCAGATGTTTAAGGAGGTTGCATGATCAACTTATTAAGTTGGGTTGATCAACCACTGTTAACTCAGGTTTTTTTTGTACGGTTTCTATTATATTAAGACGATAACCTTATTTAGTGATAGTGTGTGATGTCATTCAGCTCGTTTATCTCATTCATTTTACGACCGTTTAGCTGAATATTCACGTATTATAGTGTTTTCGTTTGAATAATGTGGTCAGATAGGATACTCATTTGTTCAAATATCGATGAATTAGCTGATAAGCTATCAAGTTATAACAACTATTTATTGTTCAAGTCAATATTAAATGTAATAATTCTGCTTTGTTTTATTTTCAACCAGTAAATTGTCCAATATTGTTTTAATCAAGTAGGATTAGGTTAATCAATTGTTGTTTGAGTGTATTATGTGGTATAGATGGCTTACTTTGTAAAATTTTAACTGTTTTTAACAGATATATAGACAAAAAGGCAAACATCGGTAAGGATTGTTTATTACCAAGATAACTTGATTATCATAACTGAATTTTTCTACTGAATTATAATTATAATTCCATCGGATTGCTTCGTGATTCAGTCTGATGATTTCCGCAATGTGTGTCCTACCCATCTCTACCGTCTTTCCCCAATTTCCGCTTCAACTGGAAGTTGATTTGTTATCTGTCATAGTAGGTTGTTGCTGATGGTATCTGGGAAATAGACATTGAGTATTTTGCGTAGACAATTTTTTATAAATACTTGTACTTTTTTGATGATGGTTGTAGTAATTCTTGAAGCTTCAACTCCGAACGGTTTATATTTATGTATATAATTGGTCGATCACTGAATGAAATGCATTTTCTTTAAGATAAAGTCCATTATTGGTTTCATTTCTATCCTCTATTATCAACATTGCTATTATTTTTGTTATATTATTATTATTTATATTACCAGACAGTTTTACATTTTATTCTAAAATAGTTTTGATAGTTACTCCACTAATTTAATTGTTCCATCTATTTTGTTATAATTATCTCATAATTTTTAATTGTTTACAACCTTAAGAAGTTAGTGTTATCAGTGGTTTTTCTAGCTTACTATCCCATAAATTGAAATCTCAATATCACTTTAATTCATTGGGAGATTAAAAATGTTTATGTGCCTCTAAAGAATATTTTTACTAGTGCTTGTTGCTTTGAAGTCAGTGCGTTGTGAATTAACTGGATAATTATTTTCTAGTTTTAAAAAGAATAAAGATTTTACAATTTCCTTGAGGGGAGATCTATGCTGAGTAGTTGATTTGATGATTAGACCATTAAACTTTTAATCAGTAGGTCACTTATTTAAACCCCCATCTACCAGCCAGCTATTTCTTATCATTGGTAATTTGGCTTCAAGCCCTAGTTACATAAACATGTGACATTCTTTGTTTCTATTCATCGAAATAAACTTGTTTTCTGTATTGTAAGTAAGAAAAAATAAAATACAAAACTTCTCACCATCATTATCTTGTTCTCTTACTGCACTTTTTTTAACAGATCCTGATGCTAATCTGGAGTTTCTCAGTAAATCAGGTCGAAATCAATGGCGCAAATTATCTGAAAGCGGTGATGAAACTTTGTTAGAAACTAAAAGTGGTCGATTAATTTACTTCCCGTAGATACTACTAATGAGATGTTTATCAGTTATACTAACCGATCCTTACAACTTACAGCTTCATTTCATACTACTACTACTACTACTACTACTACTACTACTACTACTACTGCTACTGCTACTACTACTACTACTACTACTACTACTACTACTACCACTACTACTACTACTACTACTGCTACTACTACTACTACTACTACTACTACTACTGCTACTGCTACTACTACTACTACTACTACTACTACTACCGACAATTACTGAATTAATAATAATATTCATACTAAGTGGTTTGTGATTTTGAAGAGGAGTTATTCTGACTTAATCCAGATCTTTATAATATTATCGTTAATTTCGAATTATATTAGCCAACATTTTAAATCACTGTTCATTTTCATAAACTAACGTTTATTTATATAATTACAATCTTGTGATATTAGAAAATGCTTGATTCGATCACAAAATTATTCATAATTCATATATTTATTCAATTAGATTAAGAAAGAACGATAATATATCAAGGTGATTTATGTCTTAATCAACTAGAAATGAATTGATATCATCCGGAATTCATCTGCTTCTATTTATAATTCTCTGTTTAAATGTACAATTATAATAAAAATCTGAAAGTTGGACTGTTAGTGAGACTATAATTTATGAACGAACCAATGAACTTAAGAGGTAGTGAGCCCTGGACTTTGGCGCGAAATTCATTTATCCATATGGTTAAATAGCATTTTAGCATTATATCTGATGTCAGTTCGTGATGAAAACTTTTAATCTCATTCCGAACTTTAACTTCTAACTTTAAATTTTAATCTTAATTTCTCACACTGATTTGTAAACCTCATTTGAACCTAGTAAGTAGGCAAATTTTCTCAAGGTCACTCTGGGGTTTCGTGAAGGTCGTCGATTGATTATAGCCTCGCCAAAATGTTCATCATCGATTACGTTATCATCAGTTTATCGACATATATGAACACTGTCTAATCGTTTTAAATTTCTGCTTCATTAAAATGATTTTATTACTTTTTCCAAGGTGAACTATTGTTCATGATGAAAAATAATTTCATATTAAGCTAAACTCAATAAGATTTTCAACCAAACGTCTATTTTTTGTTGCTCACTAGTGATTGATTTTTTAATGAGGTCTTGAATTTCTTGTAAGAAGTTGTAACTGATAAAGCCCAACCATGTAGATAGTGACTCAGCTTTACCTCCACAAGAAAAGGTGGTGTCAACTATTCACCCTTCGTTCAAAAATTCATGGCGGACAACACCAATATTGTCAAATAAACATCTTGTTTTTATTAGATGGGTCATGAATATTATTCAGAAAAGATAATTATTCATTGTGTACGACTTATATTTATTTCATTAATTATAGCCTTATTTCTCCCATTTTCATCACTTTATGTTTTAGGTCCACTTAGCCTACTGGCAACTAGTCCTAAAAAGAATTTATTGTCATCAAGTTCAGATACTTCTGATTTATCAGATTGTGCCAGTTCACAAGACGATACTGATGATGTTGATGATAGCAATGATGATCGAGTGGAACAGATTGTGAACTCAGAAAATAATATTAGGAAAACCACAGAAACGGTCAGGAAGGCGAAGCCAAACAGTCAATCTTCATTGCTTTCGACTCCCAAAGATTCTGAAAGTAATGATGTCAAAGCAATGACTGATAATTTCGAAGGTTTGTTTTGACTGTTTATGTTAATGTGTCTTTATACTTTGAGATTATATGCGTAATATATTGTCATTGAAACAAATTATTTTATTAGGTTGCTTATATGTACAAGAATCCAATAAGTTATTTTTTCCATCATGGCTCCATATTGCCTGAAGGATCATTGAAATCCAGTCTGTAGTCTACTCTGTATTGTAAAACATGTTTTGCGAAAGTTGAAGGAATCTATAGACCAGAGCATTTTGTTCGCAGGTTTTTTCAAAGCATTGTTCGGTGTACCGTAGAACTACTGAATGAACGTCGGTGAGGTTATGGATAGTATGCTGGGTAAGTACGAAAGATCTATTGATGAAAGTGCGAATGTTGATCAACTGGGGTGTTTGAGATTTATACTTAGAGATGTGTACCTTACTACCACCACCTCCCTTGACGCGCGGTTTTGGGTGGGTTAGAAGATGATTGGAAGTAAGCTATGGAAGGTCAAACCATGAGATGGTATCAGTTCATGTAACTATTGGTTGTTGGTGTGAGTTATGTTGGTAAATGCAGACTATGTGTTTGTAGTGCATAGAGTTATTGTGATGAATGGTTGGAGACGTTGTGTGACATTGATTTGAATCTGTCATGATGACTGTGATGTGTATACTTTTTATTGTCTTTTAGATCTTGAGTAGTAGTATTCGAATCTATATATGTTTTGATACCTTCTCGAACCATATTCTCAATATTTGTTCAATGTTATTTTGACTCTACTACATTTGTTTCTGTTAATTTGATATGACAAATTTACAAAATGACACTTTTGTTCTGAGTAATATCCAGTAGGGCACTATTCACGCAATGGTGCACGCCTCAATTATAATCCTTCTACCTGAAGTTTGTGCTGGTGATATCGTTCAGAAGAACGATGAAAGTTCCACAACCAAACCATCCAGCTCAGAGAAAAAACTTCATCAAAATTATTCTTTTATTATTCCGTTTCGACATAAAATGAGCACTTAGTTTGAGTCTTTTTTCCTCATTCTTTTCTTGTTTTGTGTGATAAATTGCTAACGAGATTTTTCACTGTACTTTAATTAAAAATATTACACAGATTTATATTTCACCTATCAAGGTTGGCATAGACGTTTACGTGTAGCAATTGCTTCTGGAGATTTAGTTATTTTACGCTCTTTATTACCAATGGATATTTCCAATATAACTCAAATCGATAATTTAAATGAATTGGAGGAAACAGTTCAAAATTCAACTGGTCCTTTGAATACTACTACTACCGCTACTACAACTAGTATGCTGACCGCTACTAATACATCTCCTACTGGTTGGTGTACAGTTTTAAGATAACTACTTAACATTTTCAGTTTTTTTAAATTTATAGGTGTGTAGATGATATTATTTGTCCCCAGTATTGTGGACTCTCAGCTCTGATTTGGATACACTAAATATCACAATTCTGTTTTCTTTTCTGGTCATAATTAGTCAAAAAGGCAGAATTTTCAGGAAGGATTTAATGCTAGGGACAAAATAATACTGAAATTGGCAAGAAGCTATTCAGTATACAAATGTATTTACAATATCTTTGGAAGTAGGAAAGTTGGCATGTGGAATAAATATTGAACCGATGGTGGGGGAATTTTAAAAAAATGGCGTTGATTAGGATTTCATTATTTCTCTATGATCACAAAAGGTCATTATCGATTTATTTATATGACTTGAAAGTCCCTCGCTTTGATCCCTGGTAGAGTCATGTACACTCACTTCTGAGGATTCTCATGCATCAATATGAATCAGCTGTTCAGTACTCCTTGCTTTTCAATAGTATTCCAACTGCTGTCAATCCCTAACGCAAGGAATGATAAGAAGCGATGATGAGTAAGATTATTGATTAGTTCAATATGGTAAATGTTCAGTTTAATATTCGTTTGTATTTCGACAAATTAAGTTATGAAGTATTTCGGTGTTACTCTACTGTATTCGAAGAATTATTCGCTCAGTTTTGACAGTGTTAATTTCGTTTCAGGTAATAATTATTTAAATGTAATTAATAATCACTGCTTTTTAATCGTTGGGCATTGTGTCGATGAGTCTTTGTTTTGCAATCACCGTTACATTGGTATTTCCGGATTGCATAGCAAAGAACAGTTTATAACGGTGACGACGGTGTTAACTTAAAAGTTTCATTTTTTGTGGTATCTGGTTTAAGTTAACAGTGAATTCTTTGCTGATTCATGTTATACCAGTACTTTAGATAGATCAAATTGTTCAACTTTTGTTTTGTGCTGTTTTTGTAGGAATATTATTGTTTATATTTCATTTAAGAGTTTATCTTATTTATGATACTTTTAAGAGTACTGCAAAAGCGATATTCTATAATTTCGATTAATTAACCAGAAATAGAAATTTATTTGTTTATTTTGTAGAATGTATGATTAGTACATTGCATTCTCTTTACAATCAGGTTTAAATTATAATTTTATGAAATAACATATCGAGTCAAATATTACGTGACAAAATCGCCAATCAGAATATCGACGTCTGTGACCTTGTTCCTGTGCTAAACCAATGATGCTTCAACCAGCACTATCAGCCTGGAATCAGCTGAGTCCTTATAGGTCCTCCGTATAGTGGCTTCTCGCCTAATCCAGCCCGTTCAGTATATACACAAACAGACCAGATCACATTACGCCTTAAAATGAAAAGTAACGATTATAAAAGATCAATCCCAAAGTGGTTGTGAGTGTAAGGGACTGTAGCTAACATAGATTGGGAATAAATTGAGGATGGTAAATCGTATTATAGTAGTCAATAAGTCAAATAAAAGCTTATGCTGAAAGGAAATATATATATATATATATATATGATAACAGTCCATAAATTACTCCTAGCAGCTGCCACTCATTTATTCTTCGTTCGGACATAACAAGTAACATTTCATGTGATAGGTAAATAGAGCGAAAAACAGACATTAACACGCCCATACACACACGCACACACAAAACGTTTATTTATTTTTAAAATGACTTAAGTGTTTATTTACTTTTGAGACATATTAAATATTTTCATATTGTTATTAATACATAGAGTGTACTTCACCTGGATCATCAACTGTACCACCATATCGTGTTTGTTTAAAATTAATTAATCATCCATTGACCGATGGACGAAGACTTTTACATGTAGCTGTAGAATTTCAAAGTGATCCTGAACTAATTCGTTTATTACTTGAATGTGGATGTGATCCAGCAGTTAGGTCAGTGTAAAATATTACTCTAAGTTATACATATATAAAATGTATTAATTTATGTTTCTATATAATCATTTCGTTACTCTGTTGATTTGTTAAGTATTTTTTTCGTTCTAAATTGGGACTGTTTGATTTCAATGCTGTAATGATGATTTCTTGCATACACATCGTAGAGTTCAAGCTTGCAGGTTTACATTTTTATATCAAATAGTTCATTTTGGTCAGTAATCGAATAATTTGAAAGAAATACCCATATTGTGAATTAGAACGACAAATATAAGCGAACAATGTTGTTTTCAGTTAGACTCTCATCAGGCTTTACTCTAATATACAGTAATATTTATATTCATATACGAAATTACTAAACCAATCAAGGCAGTTTATTATTCAGTGAAAATAGTGGAATAGACTACATAGATAAACATAATAAGTGAAAAGTACGAATCGGTAGTGTAATGACAGGTGTATTATTTATGATAAGAATAATAAAGGCTTGTATCCATGTTTCATAGTGGGAATTAGGTCAATGATTTGAAAAACATAAATGCTGAGATGACATTAATAAAAACTATGAGATTATGTAATCAGACGTGTTCAGACAATTGGACAATGAAATGTGTATTTGGAGAAAAATAGGTGGGAAGGGTTGGGGAAAAACAAGCGAAAAAAGAGTATGGAAAATAATAATAAATAGAATCACTTATTGAAACTAAGGGAGAGATAAAGGTGTTAAAAATTTCTCATGAACACAAAGACTTAGATTGTTGGCTCGAATTTCTATGGATTTTACTATGTTTAGGAGACAAGATCGAACCCCATTGGGAAAACTAGTAGGAATACGATAAATCACTTTAAATGACCTATTTTTTTCTACTACATGACCGCTATCGATCAAGTGTGAAAGAACCGAGCTGCGTATTGTTTTGACAATATCCTTTCCTAACCACGAAGGGAAGTAATCACTAACTTGTCTCAGTTATCTGGTAGTGCGCCCAATATAGCTTTCTCTACAGGAGCAGCTGAATTCGTAGATACACATAGATGTGTCAAAACCAGGTAGTATCACTCACAGTTAAATGTTGTCTAAAAACAGAGTACATACACAATTATATTTCTTAAATATTTATTTTATTTATTTATTTATTTCAACACATAAATATTGGTACAAGGAAGCACCAGATAAATATGCGCCTCACAAGTCTCATTTGATTTGTGTGAGGGCTGTGATACTGCTCAGGTGCCCAAAATGAAGCAGGTGGTTTTCTTAGGGGGCCACACCCCGAGCCTTTGACCTGAAAGTCTAGTCCACAAGGCAGGGGAGCATCGTGAGGAGATGCAGTCCCATGGTAGCCGGTGACCAATGATTGGTTCATACGCCATTTGTCCTCTCAGGATACTGGAGCCTATGTGCACCAGTGGTTTGGAATCAGAGTTTTCCAACTCCCCTAGGTGAACTTTCCGTGTCCACCAACCCGGTTAAAGCGCCGGACATTCGCTTTACGTCCTCTCGATTTCATAAACAACACCCCCGCAACGAGAAGGCAATGAGTAGGACTTCCCTGACAGAGGCTATATATTCGCTGGCCATTTGAGAGCATTTCGAGAGGGAGAGCGGACTTTCCCCACTCTCGGCCATACCAGGGCATTTGGGGGCATTTCTTAAGTAAGTTGTATTAGTTTGAATAAAGTAAGAACCAACAATCGTAGCCGAATTATACATGAGTTCATTTACTTCATGATTTCCCTTCATCTGCTTACAGTCTAGAAATCCAGAAAAGAAACAGAATAAATACATCAAATTTCTTTCTGAGAAGTAATCAAAGGTTTGGTTTGACTTGTAGATATTGATTGATGAAAGACAATAATTTCGGACGGAATGAATAAAAATCATTCAAATGGTTGTCTATTCAAAGGTTAAATAATATGAATAGAAAACTGAGAAGAGTATGAAGACAGAATTCCTAGAACTTAAAGGATAATGTCGTGATTTATGTTGTACTTAAAAAAAAACGACTAGCTGAGTAAACCTCAAGCAAGCAGCAAGAAATAAAAAAAACTGTAAAAATGGTCTTGAAAATAATTTCAATACGTAGCAAGCTCATTAAAACTCTGTCGCTTTGATAAAACAGGATTGATAACCGTGTCTTTTGGGATGCAAAAATTTGATTTAAATATTTTTATAATGACGGTTTCAGTAAAGTGTGATACATGCAAAGTCCTTTGTCTATCGATTATCCCGAAAGATTTTGAGACATCAACATCGTGTCCACTTGTCAGGCAGATAACGTGTTAGATTAACTTATGATAATAAAATTTAAAACTTCACATTGCGAAAATTAGTGGAGGAACGAAATTCAGAAGTTAAGCTAGTTTTCTCTAGACTACTGTTACATTAGCCAGGAGAGTACGTCGGGTTTAGGGAATGATTGTTAAGTATCGATAATTAGATAATGTTTTGATGTATTGGATATACATTGTTGTTATAGTTTATAGATTATCTCTTCTAAACAGCAAATTGATTGTTACAGATATATTCTCTAATTAATTTTTATCAATAATATCTTTCATCATATATTTTGAGTTATTTTTCACTTCACCTATGGTATGCTGCTTTAAGGTCATAACTATAATTTAAAAATTCAATTTATTTTTTTTTATTCTATTAGTTTATTTTATCTAATCTATTCGATTCTTCAATGATATTGTACAACCAGTTACTAATTGCCCACATTCTTTCTCTGTGATAGTGATTCGAGGGGGTAGTAATATGTTAGCTGGGATTTACTCAAGATTTAATTTTAAAGCCGGTATACTTTTCCATCTGCATCAATATTCAGGGTCAGATAGTAGTATATTAGAAATCTCGTAGTATATTTAATAAGCTTCTGAAATCCTCCCATAAATATTTACAATCTCACGGTATCAAGTTTATTTGAAATTGTGCTATTACATATCCTTAGTCGATAAACTAACTTAGAACCGTATCCATTGTGAAAATTGTTCAAAATAATTAGTGACTATTTATAAGCAAGTTAATTTAACGAACGAGATGTCGATTCGTCTATTAAAAGGCTATTAAATCGCATTGGCGTCTACTCCGTATTGCTTTATTGTTACTAAACATGTTTTGTGACACTTGAAGGAATCTATAGACCAGAGCATTTTGTTCGCAGGTTTTTTCAAAGCATTGTTCGGTGTACCGTAGAACTACTGAATGAACGTCGGCGAGGTTATGGATAGTATGCTGGGTAAGTACGAAAGATCTATTGATGAAAGTGCGAATGTTGATCAACTGGGGTGTTTGAGATTTATACTTAGAGATGTGTACCTTACTACCACCACCTCCCTTGACGCGCGGTTTTGGGTGGGTTAGAAGATGATTAGAAGTAAGCTATGGAAGGTCAAACCATGAGATGGTATCATTTCATGTAATCATTGGTTGTTGGTGTGAGTTATGTTGGTAAATGCAAACTATGTGTTTGTAGTGCATAGAGTTATTGTGATGAATGGTTGGAGACGTTGTGTGACATTGATTTGAATCTGTCATGATGACTGTGATGTGTATACTTTTTATTGTCTTTTAGATCTTGAGTAGTAGTATTCGAATCTATATATGTTTTGATACCTTCTCGAACCATATTCTCAATATTTATTCAATGTTATTATGATTGTTATTGTGTTATTTTGACTCTTCTACATTTGTTCCTGTTAATTTCATTTTGTTGTGCCAATTTGGTATGTGGATAATACATTGATATCAAATTATGTATTAATCACAACTGAATGATGGACACTTGGGTTAACGTTAGGGTTCGTTGTTTTGTATAACAACCCTTCTGAGTATTTACTTTCCAATCTTAAAATGTTTATTTGTTATCTGTTACATAACATCTTTTAATGTCTTGGCCTTCTGATTACGTTTGCTAACATTAATAATGATATAATTGTTAATTAATTTTTACAGCCTAATTACTATACTCTTTGATATTTGATGTTATTTTGTAGTTCACATCGTATTTTTTTGTAGATGAGGTTAATTATGCTACATATATCATCGTAATTTTAAATTTCCCAACCTCCTCCAGAACTGTTATAAAATCACTATGAGTTTAAAAATGATGTAAATGACGCAGTGAGAATCGTTAAATCGATTTTAGTCGGTGTTAGCATTTGGTATTTTGTAATCGTGAATGAAATTCTAGTTTTTCTTGTTTGCGTGTGTGTGTGTGTGTTTAATATTATTTACTATTATCAAAGTTGAAACACTAAATAGTTAGATATAGAAATCTGATTAACATTTCCAGGTTGTTGTTAATTGGGTTTTTTAGAAGTAGATGTATATCATGTCTGTTAACTTAAATTCATTTTGATTTTACAGTTAAAAAAGTAATATGGTCTTCTTCATTGTCATTAACGGACAAACAACTTAGTAACTTCTAACATTATTAGCAGTTTTTCTCTGACGATTATTGGAGACATAGTTTCTCGTCAATCATATGATGATAAAATGTTATTTACCATGATAATAATGATATGCTTTAGAATTTTACTCATCAGCTGGTTATATGTTCAATGATGCTTATATGTTATAATATTTAGATATTTGTAACTGAAAAGATGTGAACAATATAGTATACGGATGAGCTTAAATGAATTGCGACAAAATTTTAGTTAGTTTCTGGCCAATTAGAAAATAGCATTTATAAATGGATAGTTTGTAATGGAGAGGAGTGTTGCGTTGTTCAAGCTATTCGAGGTTGGCGAAGCCCCACTTGAAAAACCCCATAGGCTTATCTGAGTTAGAAATCCGCTCTGCAAGACTCACGAACCCATCACGTGGATGTGGTGTCGTTGGGAAATATAGGCGCTATCCGACTACTTTGTCCCTAAAATGTAGTGCCACTAGGTTAAGGCTTGCCTCATTATTAAGGGTTTATGGTTTGAATTTAGGAATAGTGTCGGTTCACTTGTTATATACCATCTTAAGAGGCAGAATTAAGGGTTTTATGTATTTAGCGCTGTTATTTTTACTCTATGTTTGCAAAGGTATTTTTATTGCTCACTATACATAATTTCTGAATTTCGTTCAATAACCTAAACATCGGATTCTCGATTCCCGTTTGCTCGTCCCTAAAATATGCCTTTTACCGAAAAGGTTTACTCCTATTAATAAATTGTTGACTGACAATATACATATATCCTTTAATACTTGTAATTGCGATCGATTATAAAACTTACTAATTAGTAACGAAATCAACTAATTCTATTCTGATACTTGTTCATACTGTTAGTCTGGATTTTGCTTTCTTGAACGTGTACTCTCAAAACGTCAGTTCTGAAATATCTGAATAGACAAATTAAACGAATCCTATTTATAAATTATTATTTCTTATCATTTTAGTGATGGAGATGGTATAACACCTTATCAATTAGCTACACGATTGCATAAAAAATCAATAGCCAACGTGTTTCGACGTTTTCGATTTCATCATCCGGATCGTTATGATTATGATAAAGCTAAAGTAAGTTGTTTAGACTAATTGTTAACTTGCAATATTTTTCAGTGCATAATTAGGAACGTTTTATTCAGAGTTCATTTTAAGGTTGTCAAGTTTAATGACTCAGTATTTATAGAACCTGACTTGGATCCGAGAGTAGGTCACATGTTCAAACTCCTCCTCACCTATTTTGGTTCAAGGAGTCGGATAATATCACTGGTTCTTCTACGTACAACAGAAAATTTAGTTTGTAAACCTGTACTTGGTTAATAAGTTATATTATCTCAAGATATATATATATATATATATATAAAGTAATTTGTTAGCAACTGTTAGCTTCTACTCAGATATACCTCTTTTCTTCTTCCTATCTCTGCGTATTTGAAAAGACAGATTTTATGCCGAAGATTTATTGAAAGCGACCAATGAATATTAATTCACCTCAACAAATATCTATTTCATTTAAGTAGATTTACTATATTCTTGGATGTAGAAGAAAATTAGCATATCAAGAGTGTAATGAATTAATAAGAAGTAAACTTTTTTCTCTGAAGTAGAAATTAAAGTAAAAGAAAATTCCAATTCACACTAAAGGGAAACTAACAAACTAATTAGTAAGTGAGCAGCATTTTAGGCATTTAAGCATACCCAACAATTAGATATGTTTATTATTATAATTATCAATTGTTCATATCATAGATCACAGGCCGCCCGCCAGCATTCTCCATCGAACTCTATCTTGGGCAATCCTTTCCAGAAATTTATTGTATGGTCACGACGAAACACAATTAAATCGATTTTAAGATTTTTGGGAAAAAGATGTAGACAATCTCTCATTTGGTTTCTATTTTGCACAGTATTTTTTCCTTTGTTAAATCTGATTTTTTTTTTCAAAAAATTGTTTGAAAAAGTATTTTCGAAATATTTATTTAGATACCTGCTCCATTGGATCCATCAAAAGAGGCTGCCAAACTTGAACGTGAACGTGAACGTACAAAACGACAAAGACAACGACAAAAAGAAAAACGTGCTGCAGAACGTGCAGCTATTGAACAACAAAAAAAGGATGCTGAAGAACAAGCACGTTTTTTAGCCTTATCCGATCGCGAAAAAGTGAATATTGTTTTTACTTGATAATAGTAATAATAATAATAAGTTGAAATGTGAATTATTGGATGGTAAATCAGTGATTTAAGGACCAAGTGCTCTTCATAATACCTAAAAGTCCTGAGGTTGATCTCCGGTGGCGGGTCGTGGATAGTCACATGTATGAGTAGTCCTATACTGGATGAAACAATGATCCAGTGCTTTCTAGTTTTCAGTAGCTGTTTCAATAAAATCAATGGTTCTGAAAAAAGTTATAATCATGAGATCACGTCTTAATTCAGTGTTGTATTTGTTTAGTATTGGATCATTTTGTATTTATTTGATGTAAATCTCATTCACTTTAGCAAGCATTGTGAAATCTAATTTTATATTTCCCCTATTTCGGTTATCAGTGTCTAATCATCGAATCTCGCTAAGATTAGTGTGTAATTAAATGTATTTTAGCTAAAGCGTCGTCGTGTTTTTTTTTCTGAGGGGTGAATAAATTTCTCATTTGGCATTAGTTTTTGTCTTCTTTCGTGTGTCATGGGAATCTCAGCGTTTTCATTTCCCCATTACCAGTTATAGCAATAATATAAAACAGTGATGTAATGATTAGAGCGTTTTACTTTCAGTCAGTTGCAGAATCATAGTTAAAACTTTGTTGTACTTATTTAGGATTCGGATAGTTGAGTAGTATCGATAGTTGTTATGGAAAATCTATACATAATTAAAAATTATTACCATAAAATTGCACAATAGTTGATTGTTTAATTTATTTCGAACAACTTATCGATATTGTGTGAAAGTGATAAATCTCGTCTTGTTCCTGTGGGCTTTCAAACTCTCTTCCTTGGATACTTGGTGTTAATAGCCTGACGATCTGTTAGTTTGGAAATACTTATCATTTCCAGTGGATACATAAAATCATGTTCACAACGGAATTTATTCTCAGTTTTGTATTTTAGTTGATCAAGTTAAGCGTCCTTAAAATGATTACCAGTTTTCTTCTTAATGTTGATTATATTTTATCTGTAAAATGGTTGAATGTAATGACCAATTTATATAATAAGAAAATTTTTAAATTTAACAATAATACAGAGCAGATTTTTTTTCCTTTTCTGACTGAGTACTTATATCTCTTCGCATATAGTTGGAATATTGTTAGGAATGGAGTGCATAATGTACATTTCATTCTATTGGGAACTCGTCAACTGAATATACCTACATACCAGTGCTGGTGTTGAAACCTGAACTTCATACCTGTCACTTCGGAAGCTGACTCGCTATCTACTGATCTACTGGATAACTTAGTGTTTGCAGCGATAGGTACTAATTTTGGGTGACAATTTAGACATCAACTCACAGGCATGTAAATCCAGTAGATGAGTCCTGAATAGTACTAAATTTGCTTTATCGATCACATTACTAGGTAAAGTCAAATTTTGCTAAAACTTGTCATTCAAGATAATATCGATGCCATCTGCTCTGAATGTAGGTATGTTAGTAGAGACTGATCAAATCCAAATCACAATGCCAACAATGGAAAAACTGAACACATGAATACAATACTTTTTTGTTACCATTATTACCTGGTTGCAGTTCGACAAAGGTTTCAGATTCTCAGTAATTTCTCTTAAATATATGTATCTTTCTTACTTGTGATGAATTAAAGTCTCCTATCCATTTCTCTTCGTTTCTTCCCTTGGGTTTTAAAATAAAAAATAAATACATTAGCGTGCTATCATGACAGAACGTCGTCTGATGTCTTCTGGTTCTGCCAGTGGTGAACCATTCATGGTATTCAGGTAATGTCAAATATGTTTATGTGTATATCTTTATTTGTTTGCAAATGTTCGATGTTGGCTTAGTCGGGATTAAATCATGTTTGTTTCCCATTCAGGAGCACGTTCAATGTTTCGTTGAACGATATTGGATACTGGGTTGTGTTTTTAGCTGGTGTTTCAAAAATATTGTGACTCAAATTCGAGTGGATTAGTTTTTTAATGAGAAAGAATGTTTTAATCCTTGAGGAAAAATCTTGAAACTTTTCAGCCATAAAGATGTGCAAAGATAGTATGTAATCTTGTTACTGGTTTTAATTCAGTAGTATAAAAATGGGATGAAAATTCGATCAAGCGTGTTCAAAATCATCGTTGCACACTGCTAAGTTCTCTTAAGTTCGGGTGAAACATCTGTTCTGTATTTTAGCTTACAATAACCTTTCACGTAATGTCACAATCCGTGATATAAATCAATCTCAGATTATTTATTTTTCTATGTCGCTGAATTCTATGGGTAGATATGTTCATTGTAGTGCTTATTGGAGGATTTCGGTAGAAAAGGTCTGTTTTTTTCACAGTTAAAATCAAGAACCGATTTTAACTAGATCCTGATTAGTGGAGTTCGGTCGTTGTTAAGTGTGAGACAGTTATCTACCTCAACCAGCTGTTGAAGAGTTGCGCAAGATCATGGGTTGATCGAAGTTAGGCATTAACAACATTGGATGCCAGTTTAATGGCCTAGAGGTTAGGCATTTTCATGAGTGATTAAAAGTCCTGCGTTCGATTCGTGGATGCGAGGTCATGGACGCGCACAGATGAGATGTCTCATAATAGGGTGAAACAACCACCTAGTGCTTCCAAGTTTTCAATAGTTGTCTAGCTAAGATCAGTTCGTGATTTCAACTGTAAAAACAGTACAATTATCCACAAATCCCCTATACTAAGAAGATTTCTTGTTATTAGGAAATTACATGCCTGACAAGAAGTCGTTTGTCTCAGTTCTTAGTCTCATGAACATGTATTTGGAAAAATAAATGAGTTAGTGATTTTGAAAATTGAATGAGATTTCAGTTTTATTGTGTTACATTTAGTTTATTTATTTACAAAAAGGGAATCTGAAAAAAATGTTAATATCATGTGAAATTAAATAAATTATTGAAAAACATTTTATAACTAGATAAGTAGTATTCGCTTTTCTGGTGTATAAATAACAATAATCATAATATATGAGTGATTTTTACCACTCATTAAAATCTGGGCATTATTTTGTGAATTTGAGTGGGACAGTTTACTCGTTACATAACTTCGATGATTCTTTGGAAATCTCTTTAAAGTCTAGGAAAGTGCTGAATTTACTGTTATCAATCAGTATTCTTTAGAAATTTCCTAGAGGTACCTTCTTTGTTGTGATTGACGATCTTGTTTTTCCGAAGCATTTAGAGCTTCAATGTCAAATATGATTTTATAAATGTCCTGCTTTTATGTACCTAGACGAACTTTTGAAGTAAAGCATCCCCAGTACTTTCAATCTGTTTTTTCTGTTCGGGGTTTAGTGTAGATATTCGGGGACTAAAAAGTTATTTTTTGAGCACTGAACTTCAAGACGCCATTTTAATGTCTCATAATGCTTAACGTTTTTTTACAATCTATTTATTTCCTCATATAAATCAATTTGCACTAGTTGTTTTTCATTCTTACCAATCGTAAAAATTTAACCTAAAAAAGGTTAAGAACTATCATATATCAAAATTAGTCAGTTATAAGCAACTTGAGCCTAGTGTTTATGTTCAGCAATTCACATTATCTCTCTGTATCATCATTATCATAAAGAGATGAATGTCTAAGTAATAAAAATGTCAATGATGGTAACAAATATTAGACATAAACAATTTAATTCGAGAAAAATGAATGAATTTATGGAATAGAAAGTATGAGATTATTTTAAAACCTAAAATTTAAGAGAAGATGAATAGTGATTGAACCTGTGAGTTTGAGATCAATTCTGAACTATGTCACACAATGTCTCCTATTACCATCCACATAAAAATCATCTACTGATATATCTTCTTTGTTCTTTCCTGTTTTTTTTTCTTTACTTTTGTAGTCGTTGTTTTCAATGTGGTTGTGATATAAGCGGTAAAATTCCATTCACTTATATGGATTATAATTTTTGTACATCGAATTGTTTAAAACAACATCGTTTAAAATCAATAAATAATAACAGGTAATATAATCCGGAAAAAATAATCACCAACCAAATACTTGCCGTTTCTGATTCAAAAAAAGAGAAGAATTTTATTCATCATTCATAAATATTATTATTACTACTTATTTTGTATAAAATGAAAAAAAAACTGTTTATCAAACAAACTACTGATTGAAAGTAGTACTTGTATTACCATCTTCATTATGATGAATGAATTCAATTGTTTCTTAAGTTGAATAGTTAGTCTCAATAATCATTATCATCGTTATTATTTATTATCTCTATTTTGAAATAAATAAACAAATAATAAATCTGAACGTAATGAATGAATATTCTAATTGATCAAGCGTTTTGTTTTGTTTTGCTTTTTGGAAGTAACCAAAATCTAACGGACTCATCAATGTTGTTTGGATAACCGATGTTGATTGTTTTTAGTCATGTATAATGTTGTGTTGTACAGTAAAGAATTTAATTAATCATTATGATTTTCAGTTGTATGGCGCATATATGTCTGGTGCCCCCTTGTACCAATATTTATGTGTTTAAATAAATAAATGATTTTCAATTGTTAAAATGAGTAAATAGAATAATGACCAATGAATGAAATACGATGTAATTACTCATGAGATCAGGTTATTGACTCAAAACTCTAAATTAATTAACATCAAAGACAATCCCACTGTTATAACGTGTGAGTGCGTACGTGCCCTGTTAATATATGAACGTTATAAGACCGCCAATCAGAGAGTCACGAATCATCGATTGGGATAGTGACACACGAAAAATCGTACGAGCAGTGTAGAGTGCGTATCGGCCCTGCTTTCTGCCTAGCCCAGCTAGTTAAGTCCAGAACACCAATAACAGCCTCTGCAATATGAGTCATTATTCACAAACATACTGGGTTTATATACCAATCAAACTGACCATATCGTACCATAAAACAAAAAATAACATTTGTACAAGATTTGGCCAAATGTGGCTGTGAATAGGAGGGAACAGTAATAAATAGACTGGAGATAACTCAAGAATGGTAAATCGTATAATAATAGTTGATAGGTCAAAATAAAGCTCATAATGAGAGGGAAACGAATATGGATACTTTAGTTACATAACAATTATACAATAGGAAAAATACATATCACATTGGTTCATAAATAATTCTCAAAGTTACCATTCATAATTTCCCACGGGATACAACACCCACTAGTCAGGGAAAGGAGTTTCTTCGTCTTTTAAAGTAATAAACTTACACACTAATCATGAACAGACGTCAAAAGTAATTGATGGAAATTAGTTTTACGCATCACTCACTCTTCAATGAATTATGACTCGATTTACTGTTGCATATAATTCTTGCACACGTTATCAATTCCTGTTCTTCAGTCCGTAAAGTAAATCATCGAAGTGAATATATGTTCTTGTCGAGCAAAAGCGAGCTTTTTGTTAAATTGTATGGTTAGCCGACCGGGAAAATTAAAAATATTTGTCATCAGCTTGCTGTATACTATTAATTAAGCTTGTGCTGTTCCGTTCCGAGTTCGTATTTTTAATCCTTGTAATAAGCAGTTTGCGCAATTGAGCATCAGTTCAATTTGTCGCATGACAACAGAGGTAATTAATAAGATGAAGGCAGAAATGTCGAGACAATAGTATCAGGGATGGTGAATGAAATAGAATATAAATGGCAAACAACGTGTGGAACTGGGATTAGGGAATACTAGGACTCGCTAATTAGAGACAAATATCGGTTCTAAGCTTTATCATCCAACATTTTCGAACCATGGGTTCCGACTATCTCCAAGATGTTCTTAAATACCCTGTTTTGCCCGAGGATAAGAAAAGTTTGCAGTCTTTCAAAATGCTCTCATGCGGTTATGGGTCGGTATTCTCTGCCTGATTGAAGTGCTAGTGATAGCACGTCTCAGTGATGTGAAACCTTATCATATGCGAATTAGAATAGAAGTCGATGTAGTTAGAGGAACTCGTAAAACTGACAGGACTCTCTTATTTGTATTGATAGTTGATTTGTACTTCATATTCTGTACTGTTCTTGTTGATTTTTCCTCCTTTGGATGCTCTCCTTAGTGCTCCTTTATTTCTTCACATTGTGATCTCTTCACTTCCTGTGCCCAATTGTACCATATTTTGTTTTCAATAAAATAAATATATTATTAAAAATGACGGCGATCAGAAATGCTACATTTCGCATGTGGCCTAAGTCGATAGTTTAATGTCTTTTACTTTTCTGTTAATGGTGCTTTTCCGATCTACACTTAATTATTCTATTACTACCAGTGCTTACTCAATCATCAGAAGACAGTTGTACATAAACTGAAAATGATGGGTAGTAAGTTACAGAAGCCATAGTAATTATGTACTTGATGACAGTGATTTAATTGCTGAGATATTTCAGTGTTTCCCTTACCATTTTTAGTCATTTCGAGAGTTTTGCTTTTCAATTAAATATTGTGCCGACATATTTGTTCCAGTTGTATGTTATGTAGCTAACTAGGTGTTTGAGCTATCAAAACTTTCGTTTAACATTAATTGAGAAGTAACTTTTGGATTAAATGTTCACCATATATATATATATATATATATATATATACAGCTGATAATGGTTTTGTTGAGTCGGCTTCCGGAGAACTCTAACAGAGGCTCATAAAGAGCCCCAGCCAATCAGAATACGATGGAACATTCTAGAGTTCCAACGTGGCGTGATACTATTGGTCGGTATCATAATATGTCGTTAATGGATTGGCTAACATCTATAAATACCTATGATTTTCTGTAACAAGATTGAACCCTGTAGTAAAGTGCTTCCCACACACTTTGTGCCTTTTCTCTGGTCTTCAAGTCGGTGTATAGTTCTAGCTCGGGGGTACGGAACTAGCTTAGGGAAGCGAATATAGCGTTCACAATCGGCCAGACGTAACAGGTTTGTATGGTAATTCCCAAAGAATCTAATTTAATATATGTACTTTAAATCCTCCTCCCCAACCAGTACAAAGCTGTTCTTGTTTCCTCTATTTTTAAGAAGGGCTCACATTTATGACAAAGGGAAAGAAACGATAGGGAAACTGGCAGACATAACAACCTAAAAAGTTTTGTCCAAAAAATAGGGAACAGTATTAAACATGGCCAGTAAAGTACTCTACAAATCATTTACCACAATGATCGTCGATCCACAAATCGAATGAAACTTGAACGACTTTTGATAATAAGTCTGCGCGTCTCAATATCGGGCAACGGAATTGACTTCATTGGTAATGTAATCATCGAGACAAAAGATAATCTGACTTAACACCCCTTAAACTAACAATGTGAATGCGATTGTGATAAGAAACCTTTATCTCACATTAACACGTCTTGTTTTTAGGGTTTCTATACTTATCAAATAGTCTACACGTGTCTGTTCTCGGCTATTCATTCATTCAACAGCGCAGAATTATTTTATACTGAAGAACTTTAATCAAGTTGTGATTTATAAGTTGATATTCTTGTATATTCTGGTTTACTGTAACTTAGGTAAAGCCATCAGCCTTAAATAGTGAAACATAAATTTTGTCTCTTTTCCACTCATTGGAAAGTTCTAATTCCTAATAAGAGTATCTGTATAAAATCTTAGCAAAGTAACCTACAATAGATATTTTCCTAGATAATGGATGAATAATAAGACAGTCAGTATTGGACTATTTATATTAGACAGTATAAATGTTCTATCCATCTAAAATCATAAAGAATTTGTGCCAGAAAAATTATGAGGAGTATTTATGGTAAGTATATAAGTATCAACAATAATATTTTACAGAGTTTTCTTCTGTTGTGACACTATTCGACATCAAAGCTCGTTTGTAAAGTTTAGTCTTTTCTCTCTTGTTATATACGGTTGTTCAATCTATCTAGTTGCATTAGATGTCCCTCTCAAATAATAAGTTTTTCTCAGTCATACTCGATCCGAATTATAGATTTCTGTATCTGTATTTACAGATCTCTAAAATTGATATTACGCAAGAAATTTATTCTGTAGGTAGTTGTGAAAATAATAAAGGGCAAAGAATGAAAGCTACTTTATGGAAAACCAGTACGCTTAATTTTTAAACTGTAATTACTAACATTTAGTTCATATAACTTCCGTACTCCCTTAATCGTAGGCTTTCGTTTAATCCATAAACTATTGTCGTATCTTCTGTTCCATGGATATTGTAATTTAAGTATGAGTTTTGTATCTCAATTTAGAACTCTAAGTGTCTCATATTAGTTTTCCACATATTATGTGTTGTGGTCTGAACTGTTTAATTTCTGTTCTGACTTGACTTTGGAACTCGGATATAGAGTTTCCTTCTATGGTCTTTTCGTCTTCCTATTGGATCTTTGGAAGAGAAGTGGTTGACCAACTGGTTAGTATCCACGTAAGCAGTCTTTATTCAATGTATAAGATTGTTCTATCTCGATGCCAATTCCTGAACTCACATATCTCAATCTCAGTGTAATATATTAATTATCCTCGCATATCAAGGACGTTAGCTATCAATTTTAGTCACCATCTCATAATCACAGAATATTAG
This sequence comes from Schistosoma mansoni, assembly GCF_000237925.1. Lineage (NCBI taxonomy): Eukaryota > Metazoa > Platyhelminthes > Trematoda > Strigeidida > Schistosomatidae > Schistosoma > Schistosoma mansoni. Next base: position 5,060,603 of record NC_031501.1, on the reverse strand, counting down.
GGTAGTGTATAAACTAGCCTTAACCACAGAGTAAGAGAATTGCTCAAGAAACAGAAAAGTACTAGGCTAGTCGAGTAATGCTGAAATAAAATTATACACGATCTCACTTTGGTTTCAATGATATATTTCCAACATTGTCCTTTCCAACTAGTACTCAGAAAACCCGATCACTTGTTCAATTCTATTTAACTAGCAATCGGTCTACATTTATTAGGTATGATAAGCTTTGAGATGACGCTTGTCATGTAGTTCTATTGCTTTTCTCATGGTTTACGCTGTTCCTGTCTGTAATTTCTTTTTACAACAGTTTAATTCAGTAGCCGATTTTAAGTTTTCGATGAATATATTTTTCTGGAAATCCGATAGTACGTTTCGACACATGATGTTGAATATCAAAACTTATCTCTTAATTTATATTACTCATAGTTGAAAGCGTGCGTCAATTGAAGCTAGACCACCATCGAAAACCTGGAAGCACTGGACGACCGTTTCGTCCTATTATGGGACTCCTCAGAAGTGCGCATCCACGATCCCGCACTAGCGAGATTCGAACCGAGGACCTACCAGTCTCGCGCCAGAGCACTTAACCTCTAGTTCATTGAGCCGGCATCCAACAGTGTTAATATCTAACTTCAACTGATCCACGAAGTTGAGCAACCGTCCAGTGCTTCCAGGTTTTCCATGGTGGTCTAGCTTCAATTGACTCACGCTTTCAACTATGAAAATACTAAATCTCCACAAAACCCCTTCTGATGATTATACTACTCAATTATAATAAAGTAGATTATATCTTTTTCTTAAAACATCTTGAAAATAAGACAATATTAACTTCCATATACTTCCATAAAAAAAATAATTAACTGATTCATCAAATTGAGTAATTCTAGCAGAGAGGTTTATAGTTTACTAAAATAATAATCATCAATGTAATAATTAAATTGAAGTATTAAGCTATTGTTGGAGAATGCTGGTCGGCGGCCTATGCTCCATTGGGAGTAACAGGCGTAAGTAAGTAAGTAATTAAGCTATTGTAGATTTCATAATTTTATAACACATTAAATAATTGATTGAATCACATTTTTCATAGTTGATTTTCACTTGACCTATTCTATAATCAAATGACCATGTAAGACCAAATTTTGTTGAAGAATCAGTAGTCCATTCATCACATCCAAAAGTAGCACCACCTCCAAGCCAGAATTTTCTGTTTTATGAAAATGAAGAGAATATTTTATTTGAAATCATTTCAACGAAGTTTATTTTTGATTCATACAAACACTGATTGTTTTTAAAGGTTTCTTTTACTTAGTTGTTCTCTGTTCAAACACAATACTGATGAATGAGTTAAGCTAGTCGTGTAATCTGCATCATAGTAACCCAATAATAAATAGACCAACATGTTGTGACTTTAAGGCCGGCTAGTTATCATGTGATTTATTTGCCAATCGAAATACGACGTATTCAATCTAAGTACTGTGCCAAACCAATCACGTTCGACCGGTATGAGCAGCTTAGCGTCCTCATGGGCTTTTTTTTCTCTTAAATCATCCAGTTGAGTTCAGAAAGCCAATAACAGCTTACACTATGCGAATCATTTATTTCAAACATACTTGCTTTATATACCAGCCAAACAGACCACATCGCATCATGAAATAGAAAGTAACATTTATACAACATCAAGCCAAAAGTGACTGTGATTGTGAAAGACAACAACTAATAAGTTCGGAATATCTTATAAATAGTAACTCAGATAATAATAACTTATAAATCAAAATGAAGCTTATAATAAGGTGAATATGATTATACATAATCTAGTTACTGAATAGTTATACAATAAGAATATATATGTAATATAGGTTCATTAACAGTTTTCAGAAGTTACCCGTAATCTAGTCTTCACTAGGATATAACATAACTGATCTAAATTAACTTTTAAGGCATATAAATATCGTCAAATGTGATGTTCGTTATTCGGCAAAAACCTTTTTTATTAACTTTGACTTTTGATGATATTTGAATACTATGATTTTGTCTTTTAAATAGGCATATTTCTTGATAATAATCCCTGTCAAATACTTGAAATTGTCTATAAATTAGAATGTGTCAGATGTGATTCATCGGTGTTTGAGAATAAATTATTGTAATTAGAAGATTAATTCATGCTATATTACGTGAATAGTGTAGATTTTCCTTAGGGAAATTATCATTAGGCAATGTGTGTAGTTCGACTGTACTAAACATCCATTTCAATCAATTTACTTACATAATTTATTAAATGTGCTAATGAAATGGGTTGAAGAACCTAATCAATAAGTTTTATACCCATACAGACGTTATTAAATAACAGTGTCATAAAAAAGTAGACTATTTTTCTCTTCTATAAACTTATAAAACGCTTACATCAGAAATAGATGTTAGATGGTTGGAAGAAGTTGATAGAAAACCTTACATCTAGGCTTCATGCTAGATAGTACTCGTCAGGAGAGTGCATCTACAGTAATGAAGAGACTGATGATCCCTTTGGGACTTAAACTAGTGTCACATAGCTTTTCATATATCTTATTTGGTACATTGTTTATGCCTATTCATAGTGCATTATATAATTTTACATTGAATTCATGAAGGAGTACATATGATAGAAGAAAATATGACTTATAGTGATATCAGTTTACTAGTCTAGATGGTGATACTAGATATTTAGTAAACAAATATACTGTTTTGTATAATGTTTATTGTCTGGCATAAATATTTACGAATTCGAAATAAGTTGCATAACTTATGGAGATGTGACAAGAGTGTTTTTTCGACTTACTTTTAATCATTTTTCAAAATCTAATGTAATGGGGATTTATTCAAAGGGAAAACTTAGATTTTTGAATAAGTAAAGTGATATATTAATTTGAAAGTAGGCATCTTATATATATATACAATTATCAGAAATTCACTTGGTATTATTTGTTTGAATCTTCCCATTGATATTTAGTACTGCAATTGATCGGTCTCTTATTGACATATGTGCATACTGTGCGTATTGCTTCGATATAGCCTTAATTCACAAGCATTATAAGCAATGATATATATATGAAGAGTAATAAAGTATTATTATGATATTTGCTTACTTAGAATGAACTTTTAAATCAGGCATACCATATAAATCGTACAGTGGTACGTTTGTATTCGAACGAATACCATATAGGAAATCTCTCCATTTTGTAAATACAGTTTGACTCTGTAATGATATATATGAATAGTGGTGCACAAAATATTAGCCTTTTTCACAGCAGAAAACAGTAAAGTTTTATAAACTAGATAAAACAGATGAACATTTTATTCACTGTCCAAAAACTAAACAATTAACCAATTAAATTCACTTCGTATTACTTGGTTTGGATCTTCCCATCGATTTTGTTAGGACTGCATCTGGTCAGTCTCTATTTGGGAAGATCCAAACAAGTAATACGAAGTGAATTTAAACTTCACCCCATCGCACAAGCAAGTGGCTATCAGGACTCAGTGGCCGAGTGGATAACGCGATGGCGTTTGAAGCGAGGGTACTGGGTTCGAGTCCCAGAGTGAACATCGACTCTGAGATGCAGGTACATCCAGCTGACGAGTCCCAAATAGGACGAAACGCGCGTCCTGGATTCCACTGCTAGCCACTATCCATCTCTGCTAACCAATTAACCAATTATGTTATATAACAGTGAATTAATAAAAATGAATGTTGGATATCGTACTTAACGAATAACACACAAATGTTACTGTGAATAAAAATGAATGTTGTACGGGGTAAGTATCATACTGGATTAAGACCTAATTTTGCTTCTAACCTGTTCTAACAGTTTAATGAAAGTCGGTTTAATCTAGTGATAGATTTTGTTACGAATAAACATCAATTCATGAGTTATTTTTAAGCTAGGAAACGTTGAATAACTGCTTTTTCTTATTATTAAGACTTAGAATTTATACACCTAAAACATAACATCAAATTGTATGGTGGACCTTGATGTCCCGCAATGAGCATGAGTTGGAATTCAATAGTTCCTCATTTCTCGTTTCAGTCGATTCGTGATGGTATAACTATGAATATGAAGTCTATCATATTACAATACTAACTAGTTGATCAATAAAAACCCTGACAATGTTAATCAATTTCTTCATTTTTTTTTTATTTATAACAGTTCATCAAGTTAAAAACAGACTCTAAATCTTTACATTTGTGCACAGAAAAGTGAATAATTTCACTATTTGTCACTTAAAAACGAGTTCAACTCATAAAATTCAATATTCTACACTTTAATTTGTCATTTCTTGTTGCATCCCAGCATAGTAGATTAGATTGAATTCAGAGAAAGTGAAACAATAATTCCAAAAATCTATTCTTTATAATCTATGTATGACCAGATTGTAATTTGTTATAAAAGATACCTGATAATTTAACTGATTTCTAGTCTAATAACCTTTTAAGAGAATAAGGAAATCGTTAATAGTCCTTCATGATTATACAAAAACATATTGACCGATCAACTTTAGAAACGTCCGAGAGAATCCTAGAAAACATGTGGTAGCCTTTGAAGTAAAGCTTCTTCTATACTTTCAGCACTTTGTTTTCTGCTTAAGGTTCAAGAGTGAAAAACACTTGATGACAATAGTGTTTAGAAAGTCAGTTTCTAAACGCTCAAGAAACAAGACGTATTAAAAATGTAGTGTGTAAAATAATAAGTTGAAATCACTATTTAAATTTGTTGAAAGGAAGTACTTACACCTAGATTTATAATAGGTACATGTTGGTATTGCCATTTGATATGACGTTCTATTGGAAAATTTCTGTCTACAAGAAGTACTTTAAAGTCAGGTATTCCAAGATGATGGAGAGCAGTCTCATGACATTTCTTATTGGCTCCATGCCATCCTGAAAATGATCCTCCAGTCAAAGGAACAGGATGAAATGCAAATACTATCTGAAACGACAAAATGAATCAGTAGAAATTGAAATCGCTAATGTTTTCGAGGGATATGATTTAATGGTCTCAAGGTAGATAAATGAATTAAAGTACTTCACAACTGTAGTTCCCTGTAGGATTATTTGTAGTCAGTGAAGTGATCGTGTTAGTAATGAATGCCTGCTGAGCCAGTAGAATCTCAATGGTCAAAATATATTTATATTATCCAAAAAGTTGTATTCCAATGTTCTTGACCATTAACTTACAACAAACGTCCGTTAGGCTTTCCTTCAGGCTCAAAACGAATGTATTTTAATCAAAAATATAAAAAAAGTAAATGATAATGCCGTATATCAGCCAAACATTTTTTTAGTAACTTGGAAATATTAAATTTGAAATAGATAGGATTATCCCTTTGTTGATTTGTTGAGTGGAATTTGATCAGCCTCTGTTGGTATATGTGCATCCTATGTGGATCGCCTCAATATAGCCATTGCCACATAAGTTAGCATAGAACAGATGGAATAAGAATTTAGAGTGCGCATTTCGTCCTACTTGAAACTTCCTTGATTCAGTTTGGGCGCTCGGATAGTATCCAAGCCCTTACACAAATCGAATGATGAGGCGTGAAGCATATGTATTCGGTTCCTCTTTGTACCAATATTTGCGTGTTTAAATAAAATAAATAAGACTTTAGCTGGGTTCAATCGTCTGAGTGAACAACTCTAGAATGTAGGTAAATCCAGCTGAAGAGTATTGAACAGGACGAAACGGGCGTCCTTGATTCTACTGCCAGACGCTTTTTATCTATTCTTTGGAAATATTCATTAGTTTAATGTTTCTTGTATTTTGGACCCAGAAATGTTGGACTCAGCACTGTGAAAGAGTAATCTTAAACTATTAAACACAGTTCTTAGATTTTAATTTAATTAACAAGCGATTTTTCTATGGGATTTATGATTCAAAACAAACTTTTCTTGAGATCATTCTAAATCTTCAAATCCATTAAAAAATAAATAAAAATCAACCTACTTTTTCTTTATGTCGAGGGGTATTAATTTTAGATGAAGATTCTTTGGAAGATGAACTGTTGTAGATTTGTAAATTAGGCTAATTCAGGAATTAAGAATAAAACATATAATAGTTTATCATTGATTAGGAATACACTTCTTTATATAGAAATCATTTATGGAAACAGGAAAGTAGAGAATTATCAGAATGGTTTGTTGCTAAACTTTAGATGTTGAGACTCTCCGGTTTACATGCATTATACTTACCTTAGTGACAGGTATTCTATCCTTTAAGTTGTTTCAGAGGCAAGATAAGAGTAGGGTCTATGAAATCCAACCTTTGTTATGAAGAAAGCGAGAGGTACCTAAACGAATGTTTTGACATTTTTAGGGAATATCGGGTTGACTGAGACCTAGTGGTTCCAGAAGTTTATTCAGCTGTCTTATGCTGTGAGGAGACTTATAAACAATATGACTTTCTCTATTTTAGTTTTGGGCTTCCTTAGAAGTTTTCTTTTCGTCTATTTATTCTCTCGTCTTGTCGTTGAACAGGGCTTCTATGACTATGGACAATATTAGGAATGCTGTCACAGGTTCACAACAGGTTGAATCCCTTCTTTTTCTCCTCCTTTGGAGATTGGACAGAGAATGGCCGATTCCCAATCTTCCGCGAATTATTAGGACTATAGTGAGTGCCTGAGAAGTTTATATGCTGCTTTTCAGATGGTCTCTCAGCACCGTTTTGGCAATATGGGATGGACATAATCACAGCCCAGGAACTTACTTAGTCGTTGTTATATCCAAAGACTAAACGAATGGTAGCTTTCAGGACTAATGTATAGTTTGTTATATATATATATATATATATATAGCTTCTTCCTCGTTTATATGTTCTTTGTTTAAGTGTGTAGCGAAGTTAGCAATAAAATTTCTGATATTCCTAAGTGAAGTCTTCACCACTAGTCCCTTTGTTAAGACAAGCTCCATGTTTTATTAGATTAATTGGTCTGGAAGTACATGGGTCTTATCTAGAATGGTGCATATCAGCTCCGGAAACCTCATGAACCACCATACTGTTAGGTACTTTAGTGCTTACGGTACGTTTTATAGCGTCCTTTCTTTCCGAACAAGGTTATAATGTCAAACCTTGACGTCCGATGATCCCCTGATAGCTGGCTTCTGAGATATGAAAATCAACTTTACCTTGTGTTTGGAGTTCAACATGACTTTTAATGAAGGGGTTTTTCCATAGTATTTGGCGCAGATACACAGTTCAGCTAGAATATTACCAATACCACTCTCTGTCCATGGATGTTGCGTATAGAGGCTTGGCGTATGGTGGGATAGTAAGTAAATTTATCAGTATATTCATACTGCAATCCTAGTGGGCTACGGTTATTTTCGGGATACCGACGTCCGTGGCCACATATATGACAGATCGGGACAACGGGGACTGGATGCTCATAGTGAGCCCGCAATATCGGAAGTGTATCTTAGAGTTACAAAGAAGGTGAATCGATCTTGCACAGAAGTTGCATGTGAACGCAGAGTCACTTGTTGTAATTATTGAGATGCATACGGTACAATCATTACCATTTTGTGCTAATCATCAAAGTACATAATGTTTTCGAAGGTCTTGTTCATGGATGCTCTTTCATATCGGTTTTTTTATTGGTTATCAACGGCACCGAAGAAAGAAAGCTAGGTCGGAATGATATCGTTATTTAATGAGATGCTCGTATTAGACGTTTGAGTCGTTCCTTGTGGGTCAGTATTCTGTCTGCTTTCGTGAGATGTATCTTCCAATCTTGGTTTAGGGTTCTCAAGAATCCTTTGTTTAGAGATTGGGATGCTTGATTTATTACTGAACCTTGTGGCAGAACCCTGATAGTTCGTCTTTGTTTTTATGGAGTGAGAACTAGCAGAGACACTGATAACGTGCATTGCACTCGATGAATGGAATGTAAAGATAATAAAAGACAGTATTCAAAAAGGATAGATTTTTAAACAATTCACGACTTCAATCTCTTAGAAATATTTAAACTTGCAACCTTGCAACCTTTACCACTCCCCTAGTTGACTTCATATGACCCAAGCAAGTGTTCCATACATCCCGTGTTTTCAAGTAGTTGTAACGATACCAGTCACTAACAGAACAAAGATGGTTTCATATCCATCAATCGTTAATGTAAAATTTTCATCGTTTACAACACTATTACCTATCGTTCAGTGGTATTAATTGTTTTAAAATTATATCATAGGTTATAACGACTATAATTGTTAGGGACAATTATTCTTCCACCTAATTGTGGATTATGATAATCAAGCAAGTATGAATTTGGTTTCAGTTTCGAACATTATCACGGCTACAGAAAATTTGGTCATAACCATGCTGTTTGTTTTTAAAATATTGCATTTCTATCTCTAGTAATTTTAAAGGGAATTTGCAAAGGGGAACTTATTTCTAGTTTTCGGTTTCTGATTCTTATAGAAATAAGAATCAGAAATTGTTATTAGAACCGCATTTTTTTATTTTAAGCCTTTTAAGATCGTAACCAAATTTTTATTTCACTTTTACGTGATATTTTTCTTCTTTGATAATTGCATAGTTGCAAGCGTGAGTCAATTGAAGCTAGACCACCAAGGAAAACCTGGAAGCACTGGACGGCCGTTTCGCGAGGCGAGGTCGTGGTAGCGCACTGTTGAGGAGTCCCACAATAGGACGGAACAGTCGTCCAGTGCTTGCAGGTTTTCATTGGTGGTCTAGCTCCAATTGACTCACGCTTGCAACTATGAAAATACTAAATCTCCACAAAACCCCTTCTTTCATAATGATCTTTTTCTTTCTTTTGAAGAAGGAAAATGAATAAAATTGCCTTAAAATAATTGAAAGTTATTTACTTACGTGATGTTGACCAAATGTTACTTCTTGTCCGAATTTCTGTGAAACATTTCGCATCCAAAAAAAGAAAAAAAACTTAATTAAAATGATAAACCTAACTACTATAACTGTAGGATACTTGTTATAACGTTAGGGTTTCTTGTTATAACAGTCCTTTCACTTTTTACATGTATGTGGGACTTTAATTTACTTTAGACAATATCTACACTCCCAGTGTCTATTCTAGAGAACTTCAACACAACTCAAATCAAGAACACGTGATTAGCCTGCCTAGAACGTAAATATATTTCCACACTGAAATCCGACACAATCCGACAACAAAGAGCTGTGTATCAATAATAATAATAATAAATAATAAGGATAGGGGAATATATAGCTCATCTGACACCTGTTAGAGTATCTACATATTTGATTAGGCAAAACAACCAATCAATATCATTTTCATCCACACATCACTAACTGAACATAAGCTTGCAAATCTAATTAAGAATCCAAGTTTTTAAGTGATTTATTCTTAGAATTCATTAAAATTTTACATTGTAAATAGTAATATTAATGAACATAATCATAACGATAGAGACAACAATAATCATTTCATAGTTGAAATCATGAGTCAATTGAAGCTGGACCACCATCGAAAACCTAGAAGCACTGGATGGCCGCTTGGTCCTTTTATGGGACTCCTCAGCAGTGCGCATCCACGATCCCGCACCCGCGAGATTCGAACCCAGGACCTACCAGCTTCGCGCCGGTGCACTTAACCTATAGATCACTTAGCCGGCATCCAATGGTGTTAATGTCTAACTTCAACTGATCCACTTCAACTGATTCCATGGTGGTCTAGTTTCAATTGGCTCACGCTTTTAACTATGAAAAAACTGAAATATCCACAAAAACCCCTTCTGATCAGTAATCATAGCAGAAGCTATAGGAATTCGATCCAACAACCCAAGTCTTTGTGTTCATAAGAAATTTGTAACACCCTTATCTCTCCCTTGGCCTTAATAAATAATTTTATTTTCCATACTCTTTCTTCGTTTATTTTTCTTCACCCCCCTATCAATTATTTACTTATAATTTTTCTAATATTCGCTTCACAGTCCAATTATCTGAACACTTCTTATTACGTAATCTTATAATTTCTATGATTGATATTTCAGTGTCGATATTTTTCTAATCATTGACCTATTTTCCTATTATGTAACATTGATTCAAGCCTTTTATTATTCTTATCACAACCAGTACACCTGTCATTACACTATCAATTTGTACTTTTCACTTATTATTAATTTTGATTATGTAATCTATTCCACTGTTATCATTGACTCAATAAACTGCCTTAATTGGTTTAATAATTTCGTATATGCATATAAATATTACTGTATATTAGAGTGAAGCCTGATGAGGATCTAATCGAAAACAATATTGTTCGCTTATATATGTTGTTCTAAATCACAATATGGGAATTTTTCAAATAATCATTTCATTCAGTATTAAATATTTAGTTATAATAAAGGATTCTATGCTCAAAATATGCAAATATTGTAACTAAGCTTCTATGTTGTATCCATTTGATATGTGAATATTTTGAGAAACTATGCACAAAAAAAGTTTATCAGCAATGGATTAACTGTTATTTATATTCATCCATGAATGTTTACCATCAGTTTTTCTCACCTAAAAAGTTATTTTTTTCATTGCATAATATCTTTAACGTATAAAGACAACATGATCAATCCTAGTTTCCCTTGACGATAATTAAAGAGGGAAATATATCTGTCACTACAGTCGTTGTGCTTAAATATTGTTGATATATGGCTACTGAATGTAAATGTGATTGGCCATCAAGTGTGCACAAAGATATATTTTCAGCTTACTGATTAATAAATGTGAGATTTCCTTTCCTATTATTGATTCCTTGTCCGGACTCTCAGAGTGTAGACTGTTTGTGATTGTGTTGAATAAAATACTGTCTAGTCTACACTCTGGTTTTCTATTTTTGATCACTAATCGCGTATTTAGTACAACTTGACCCAGTCTATGTATGACGAGTATGGTCGAGTATTCAGTCTAATGGTAGAAAACTCTCGGTTTACCCGTTCACATTTTTTGTCAATTATATAATTTACTTTTGTGATAGGCTGCAAACTTTCTATAGAAACTCAAGACTAAATCATGGTTAACATACGTAATTGATTAGTTATGAATAAGTGAAAAGTTGGAAAAATGTTATATTTTTCTTTACGAAAAATGGTTGCTCATTTGTCCCAGTTCACTGTCGATGCCGTCATTATCATTTTAAAGAAACTAGTTTTTACCTCTGTCCCCTTAAAAGGAGTCGGTTTTAAATAACAACTAAAGTCTAATCAGCTAAATTTTACTAAGAAACTATGATGTTTATAAGGAAATCACATTCAACATCAGATACAAACGGCTGTCTAAAAGCACATTTCTGATTTGAATCCTATCACAATTATGACTGGTTCTGTTTACTTCACGAGATGTTATAAATTATTTTGAAAAAAAAGCACAACATTCATGATTGATGTAACCATTACTTCTTAAACTTGATTCTTAAACAAACTTACAACGTGCAGTCTTTTCCATGTATTATGAATATTTTCAATTTTCATAAATAAACCCAATGAATTAACTGGATTCCATTGAATTTCTTTATTGAAATCCCATTTAGATAAATGATCATCATTTATTAATGATAATATTTCATGATTGGGCAATTCAGTAACAACTAAAGCACCAACTGGTAGAATTGAACTAATAGTTTTGAATTCATTAGGATGATGAAATATTTTAACCTTTTTTTGTTGTTGTTGTTGATTAAAGATCAATAAAAAAGAGTTTTGATAAGTATCAATGTCAAAGTTGTACTATATGGTATCAAATAAATTGAGTATTGGATAGAAAGTTAATCATAAATCCCAATGGGCAGAAAAATTGTATTTCTGACTTGTTTCGTGACTTAGTGTAAGCTGCTTCTTCAGAGTAAATAAATAACGTGATTAAATTAACGTAAGTTTAAGTAGTGCATACGAATCAACGTAATATTTAAACTTGTGTTAATGGAATTTGATTATTTATTTAGTCTGAAGAAGAAGCTTACAGTAGGTTACAAAGCATCAAAAATACAACTTTTCTATTTATTGGGATATAATAAAAAAACACTCTTTATTAGAGTCTTGATAAGTTAAAAAAATAATCCATTGTCAAGAAATCTCAACATAATTGACCAAATGCCTGAACATATAGAGTATAAGACTGGTTATGTAAGGATTTATTTGATCACATAAATATTGGTACAAAGGGGCACTAAATAAATATGCGCTACAAAAGTCACTTGATTTGTGTGTGGGCTGCGATACTCCCCGGGTGCCCAAACCGAAGCAGGGGGTTTTCCTAAGAAGCCTTTGACCTAAAGGTCTGATCCACGAGGCAACTTCAGAAGATGCATTCCCATGGTAACCGGTGACCAACGATTGGTTCATACGGCATTTGTTCCTTCAGGATCCTGGAACCTATGTTCACAATTGGTCTGTAACCAAGGTTTTTCAACCCCATTAGGTGGATCCTTGATATCTACCAACCCGGTTAGAGCACCGGACATTCGCTTTTCATCCACTCGATTTCGTGAACAACGCTCCCACGACGAGATGGCAGTGAGTAGGACTTTCCTGTCAGTGGCTGTATACGTGAGGCCATGTGAGAGCATTTCGGGAGGGAGAGTGGACTTCTCCACTCTCGGCCGCACCAGGGCATTTGAGGGCTGAAGATATTTGAGGCACGAATGATCACTTTCTCTTGGTACATGAATTATTTCAACTGATGACTTGATTTAGTCTCCGTTTATGGATTGGTTAGACTTTTTGAGTAGTAACTTATAGTAGTAGTACTATCCTTACAACAAAAAACATTCTTTATACGTTTGTATGAATCAATATCAAGGGTTTATTGGAATTAGATGATAGCTCTAATGATATTTTTTATTTGGATTAATTGACACATGTCTGATAGACGTTAGGATGCTTTTAAATATGATTTAAGTACGTATATGAATATACGAATTTCAATCTGGACACAACCTACGATGTAATTTAATTGATTAAAATTATCAGTAACATAATAATGGTAACAATAGTGCTTGCTTTATTCAATATCATGTATTTAATTACAGTAATGGAACCTGAGAATGGTTTTATAACCATAAATGTCTTTAAACAGTGATTACAAGACATCGATATCTATCCAAAAATTTTACTAATCAGTCTTAGTTCTTTGATACCATTTCTCATCATTTAATCTATATGATGTATAAACTGTGCAATAATCCTATCTCATTTCACCAAAGAACAAACAAGGAGAAAATCAGACAGACCACAGTGGTGGTGCATTCCGAGTCTCTTAGTGATTAGATTCTTGACAAGTTGTAAACACTATATGAAAGTGGATATGTTCATACAGTTGGCAGAAATAGTGAATAAAGGTAAATTTGAAACAAGAAATTTTCTATCTATAAGTTAATACTTGAAGAAAAAGGTTGGAGCAGGTTGTTGCGTTCACCGAAGAGGTATGGACACAATGAAAATGAATGTTTCATTTGTTCATACATAAATTTTATTTCTCTAACTTACACCTAAAATTTTTTGTTTTTCAAAGTTTGCAAAACTTGATCCAGTGAATAATATACTTGAGTCATTTGTTGATTGATTCAAAGAATTCATAAATGAACGTTTTACACGTTTCTTATTTTCCTGTAAAGGATGAATTCGAAGATTTAAATGATCATAATCATGTTGTTGTTGCCGTTTACGTCGATGAATATTTCTGTTATTCTGTGTATATATACTTCTTTGAATGAGTTTTCTCTGAATCCTTTCACCTTTATCCCCTTTTTGACCTTTAGGAAAATAATTTGATGACTAGAAATAGAAATAAGTAGTAGATAATGCATCATCTAAATTGTCCATTTATTATCTAAGTCTTATTAATTTCAAAAAAAGGTAAATAGCTTTCTGCCATAAAGTTAGTTTTCTTCGTTTGGAACTCTTCAACAACATGAATCCATATTTATGCATCTTAGCAGATGTGTTATCTTAACATCATTGTATCTATCCATTGCATCACATTTCCAACTTCAATCAATGAACAATATTGTTCTCGACTAGCATTCATACTAATGTTAAATGACTGAAATTAAAGATGCTGTACGCTATTGGATACTAGTCTAGTGATCTAATTTTTGTATTATTTACCGATAAACATTAAATCCTAAGTTCAATATCCGACCGTGTTGCAAGTGTATAATGCTTAATAGTCTTATAATGAGAGAAAATAATTAATAAAATACTCCATACTTTTTATTAATTGTCTAGTGAAAGTCAAGTTGTCCTGTAAACTATCTTTACATAAGAAGCCTATAATAAGACTATCATCTTGATTACTTTCAGTTTATTCATTTAAATAGTAGATTTACTATCAGTTATAAAAATAAAGATCACTAGCTTCACAAGTACCATTCAATCAATCATTGATCTCATTTCAATAATGAAACAAATGAACAATTAGAATTGCTTTTGATATTCGGGAAAATGTTGACTAATGTATTACATTCAAATTACAATGTTCAGCGAAAGGATCTCTTTGCAACGAATTTATTATCAAGCTGTACAATCGTATATATATACATGAGGATTTTTTGGTAAAGTATTAGTTCCGTGACGACATATGAACAAGGAATAAACATGACAATACTGTTGTACAGCTAAATGATAACTTCGTTGAAAAGAGATTCTTTCGTTGAACTTGTATTATAAAAGTATTTCATAAAAGCTTGTCAAATATATGGTAGTAATAATTTAAACTTACTGTGATGTTTATAGTGTATTTAATTAATTGTAAGGCTTTTGAAAATGATAATATTAGTGTATCTCCCATGTCACCTTTTAGACCCTGAAATTTACAAGAAATGATCAATGATATTAAGTAAATAAATGTCAATCGAAGTTAGAACTACACATAAATCCATATTAGGCTTTACTCTAATGCACAGTAGTATTTATATGCATATACGAAATTGTTAAACCAATCAAGGTGTAGTAGTGTCTGATGCTATATTAAGCCCGTTTGCCTTTTTCTAGCTTCTGGACAGACCAATTCATCCATTCTTCTTGAGTCACGTTTTGATATTGTTTTTGATACTATTTTTATATGAGCGTGTGTGTACACTTCTTATCCTATTCATCACAAGTCTGTAACCTACTTTAATCTGGCTATAAATATTGATTAACGCTTGATTGAATGGAGTTGGCTCACACGCCTTCTTTACTGCACGTCATTTCACTTCTCTCTCTTCTCTTTGTTTCGTCTCCATGATTTCCTATTCAAATCATTAGGTGCATGAAATATACATATTCAAAATCCATTATCCTATTCCGTTATACACTAAAGCGGATTTATGTTGCGACAGCAACTATTCAATAACAATCATTCCTACGATCTAATTGGAGTCAGATAAAGGGTCAACAAAGGTAGTTTATGAGTCAATGATAACAGTGGAATACAGTACATAAATAAACATAATAAGTAAAAAGTACAAATTGGTAATTTGATAATGGGTGTACTAATTGTGAAAAGAATAATAAAGGCTTGAATCAATGTTTCATAATGGGAAATAGAATTTAATCAAAAACAGTATTGTTCACTCGTAAGTTAGTAATATATACACTTAATATTATCTCACACTTTTATAGCAATTAGTCCCTTTGATAAATTTTGATAATGTAATAAGAAGACGAAGATTATCAGAACTATGTGTGTGGTCACACATACATAGGGAGGAGCAATCGTGATCTGGGGTGGGTGAACATGTACCAAAATGGTTGCAAAAACAAATAGAGTCAAATGACCCAATAAGAGTAGAGGATAAACATCCATCATCCTCTATTGCCAAACATATAATTGAAACAGGTCATAAGATTTCATTATATGTGAAAAAAAATTATAATTGAAATAGTCTCAGCGATTGAAATATAAATAATTCCAACGTTTCGTCCAGCTAACTTGTCTGAACTTCTTCAGGGAAATAATCAAAATCAAAATCATCAAAGAAATATATAGTGTTTTTTAACAATCATATCAAAATCTCTACTACTTTTTAATCCAATCATATTTGGATGTCGAATTTTTGTAAAACAGGATAATATGAGTCAGTTGAATGAGAATCAAGTGAAAAGTTCAACGATGTAAATTAAAGGAGACTGCATAAATTGTGTGTATGTATGTATGTGTAAGATGAGTTATTAATGAATGATATTCAGTGTTGATATGTTTCTATGTGAAGTAAAAATAAGAATAAAAGTGCAAAAATGAAGGTTGAAAAGTTTTTTTCTGAATCATCGAAATTGCAAATAAAATGAGAATCATCAAGTACATAATTGTAATGCTAGACGTAACTCATATTGATTTTAGTCATCATAACGATTCATGTGAAGTAAACAGGTTGAATAAAAGAAGAAAAGGTCAAATTACTTGTTGATGAATATTTGCCAAATGGTAGCTAGCTGAATACCATCCTTTCTGTTTAGGCTGTTCTTATTCGCGCTTCTGCTGTCAATCTTTCTTTATGAGTGTTGAAACCTTTCTGAAGTATTTTGGCCCCTTCAAAATTAATCATGTGTCCCGTTTCCAACGCATGTAACGCTATTGCAGACTTATTCTCAAGTTTCCTTAAGTCAACCGAAGTTTTGGGAACATTTTTTAAACATTGTTTGTGTTCCTTCAACCTTACCTTCAATTGTCTGGATGTTTCTCCAATATAAGCTGCATTACAATCATGACAATTGATCTCATAGACAATATTTTGATGTTCTTCCTTTGGTAACCTATCCTTAACCTTCACCAATGACGATCTTATAGTGTCAGAAATTACACTGCAAAGAACAGATACTACACATGATTTTAGCTCAGAGAGCCGAGAAGCACATGTTTAGACACTATCCTTGTGAATCTTCGGGAGTCCATAGAATCTACAAGGGTCATAAGATTGATCTTAACTCGGCTTTTGTGGTGTTGTATAAAAATGTAAAAAAGCGTATACTAAGGTTTATTGAAGCCTCAGTTATACGAAAATTCAAACCTCCTTTGTCTATTCAAAAACAGTTTGTTCTCTCCTTAAACCTACCCTGGTAATATATGCTTATTATCCAGAGTGATTAGGTGTCAAATTGTTTTCACATTATGTTCCTTATTATTATCCTTGTCTATTCTTACCCCCAATTTCCAGTCTAGTTAAATTTTTATATTTATGTATTAATGTTTTTAACATGTATATATTGTATGACCAGATTGTTTGAAATGTATTGCGCTAATATATCATCACATAGTTCTGATAATCTTCGTCTTCTTATTACATTATCAAAATCACACTTTTATGTCAGTTTGTATGGGTCCGTACTTTTTTGTTGTTGATCTTTTTATAGATACCCATAGATTTTTTGATATTTTTGTATCAGACTAAAATAATTTACATTCCAGTAACAGATAATCTCCATGTTTTAATTATTTCAATTATGATTTTAGATAGACATTAATTCAATAATCATTTAGAATATGATAAAAGGGAGAGGACAAAAATCCTTCACACATGTAGTTCATTTTTTAAAATAAATTTCTGTTATCTAATCAAATTAGAACAAATTATTGATTTTTATTTAGATTAATAATAAATTTAATAGAGAAAGAACTATATCTGTTATATCCTAGTGAAGAAATAAGTGCAGGTAACTTCCGGGATCAATTAATGGACGATTATTCTATATATATATTCTTATGGTTTAACTATTGAGTAATTAGATTGTGTATATCTATATTCATCTTATTATAAGCTTCATTTTGACCTGTGGATTATTATTATACGATTTACTGTCCCTTAATTATATTCAGTTTAATGATTATTGTCTCCCATGTTCACAGTCACAGCTGGCTTGATCTTGTACAAATATTATTTTCTATTTCATGGTGTGTTGCGGTCTGTTTGTCTGGTATATAAACCGAGTATGCTTGAAATAAGTGATTTGCATAGCGGAAGTTGCAATTGATGTTTTTGGACTCAATCGGAAGAGCTAGGCGGACAAGGGACCAATAAGGACGCTAGACTACTCATACTAGTCGAACGTCATTGATTTGTCACAGTGTTAAGATCGGAAAAGTTGTATTTCGATTGGTGGATAATTTACGTGATAAAAAGCCGGACATAAGATCAATAACGAATTAGCATAAGTCTTATTTTTTATAAACTCATAACAATATCAGAAGCGGTTTTGTGGATATTATAGCAATTTTAATGGTTGAGATCATGAATCAATTGAAGCTAGACCACCATGGAAAACCTAGAAGCACTGGACGGCCGTTTCGTCCTATTGTGGGACTCCTTGGCAGTGCGCATCCACGATCCCGCCTCGCGAGATTCGAATCCAGGACCTATATCTTCTATTTAATTATTTTTATGAAGCTTAGTTGGTTTGTTCAATAATTCAAGGTAATATACACCAATCAGTAGGATATCAATAACTATCGAACTTACTTTTATGCCTTTTAATCCAATCATTCCATCAATAGTTTTACATGATCTATCACACCATTCACTTGATCCAGTCTCGCCTTGAATACCCTAAAATGTTAATCCAAATTTGTTTGTAGGCAAAAAAAGATAAAGTAGCTAATTATTGGGTTGTAAATTCATTCTTTTCAAATAAAAGTACTTGTGTAACTATTACGGATAATCGTTAACAGCATGTAATTTACTTATTATTACTATTACTGTAGTGAACAGAACACTGGTTGGAGACGATCGAATGTATTTAAGCAAAGATTACGGACTATCTCAGTAAATTCTGATAACCAAACAATGAACAGTCAATTTGCAAATTAACAACCAATTGTTTCAATCTTCACTGTTTCTTCTCTAATTCCATTGCTCATGCATTTTCCAAACGATTGCGCTTCATTTCAGTTCTTTGCTCATCGGTCTTCTGCCAAAATACATTCTATGTCTGACCAACACCATATACTACTTATATGGATATAAGTAGACCACACCACATTACCACTATTATTTTTAGCTGTAATTTAAGCTTACTGTATCGAAGTGTAATATTGATAAAATAAAGTCTCAGTTATTTTTTACGTGATATTCGTCATAGACAGTGCTGGATAGTTGTTACATTCTGGTGTGATACTATTCAGCAGTAAGCATCCATAACTCCTTGTGGATCAGACCTAAAACTTTGGGGTCACGTGGAGAACGCTCAACCATTAGTTTCACGTTCAATGTTAAAAATATTTGCAAACTCAAACATTCGGTTAAATTAAAAGATCTGTATTATATATATTTGTAATATTTGTAAGCTCCGAATGCATACTGTAAACAAGACTTCACAACTGAAATATAAATTCTTTTACAAACACTTATGGAGGTTTATTTCCGGCAAAATAGTCTTACGGTTGTTTGGTTTGAATAAGTAACTCAGTTTTTCATAATCTTTAATTTGTAATTTTTGCTAATAGACCATATTTATTGGTCAAACAGTTTGATTGAGTGGTGTATCTTTGACTCTTGTTGTATGTCGTCTAGGAAACACGACCATACGGACACAAGATATCATCAGTGATTACGACGAAAACTACAATTAATTGAAAACTTATAAGCTAATAGAAAGTGTACGCTGCAGTTCAGGTTATTGAAGTTATTGAAAACAATTGTTCACTAGAATATTCCTTGTATTGAAATACTCTTTGGGATCTTTACACCGTGTAATATTATTCAATCTGATAAAATGAACTGATACAGAAAAGAATGACTAGTTGTACTTAACAACATGAATCTACAATATGTGTGATTGAGATATAGAACTTCATATTTCACTAAATTGTAAAAATAACAAAATCAAATACATAGTACGTGACTGTAAAGAGTTAACTTTTTACAGAAGATGCAACTGTTATAACACATTTTTAGCCAATGTAGAACTACATTGGTAAAAATAATCAAATGATTGATTTTAATAGTACAATAAATATATTTGATAGAACTATCATGAAAGAAAATCCGAAATGAGAAAACTTCTGGAACATCGACCAACATCCTGCTTTTCATTTGATTCAATTAAGTTGGTCTCTATTAACCACGACTGAAAATATGTATGAATTTATACTAGAATACATTTGAAAAATGTTCGATCTACTTTATTATCTTCCTGACTGTAGTTCAAATGTTTTCCACATCTTCTGTTATATTATCTTACATATGTTCATAAAAAATTCAAAACGATAATTTATGATCTATTCTGTGTATTCACTTTTGTATTGGTTGTTTGAATCTTCCTGTAAGAATGGCTCGTTGGCAAGCTCAAGGAAGCCTCAAGAAGCCCAGAAAGACTTGAAGACATTCCATCCTATTACCACTAGAAGAACATTCTAGCCTCCCAATTGAATGAATAAGAAGGATCCCTATGTGCCTATAAATATACATGAGATTTTTGTACTATATTTGACACTGTGTTGGGAATAACATTCCTACTTACTAGTCTTCTGTTTTCTCTCTTACTACGTTGCGGGTTCGATCGTTCAAGTAGTCTAGTAGTACGCGGCATATCAAGAATCTAAAGCTCTAGATATAACACTTCCCACTGATGTTTATTACTGCAATTGATCAGTCTCTTATTAGTATTGTGAATCTTGTAAATATTGCCTCGATATTGCCTTAAGTCACAGAGATATATCCAGTTGACGAGTTCCAAATGAGACGAAACACGAGTTCTTGATTCCATCACCGACCACTATCATCTCTGCTTAAAATGTTCTGTGTATTGTTCTTGAAAGTGTTCATGAATTATTCACATTTCCTATCGCTATTTTTAACTTTTTACATCTATCCCATTTTCTTTCTATATCTATCTATTTGCTTTAGGAGATTAATAATGCAATTCATTATCATCATTCTATATTATTCTATAAGAAATGAGATAAAAGGTTATCATGAAACTTTTACAAAAATTAGTTAAAGTTTCAATTCAATAATCAATGATGAATCTAATGGAGATTTTAATGTTACGGTAATAAATCAAACCGGTTTAACTTTCTAATCTTTCTAATGATAATTACTAAGTAACCAATTTATTTTACTTTTTTCTTCTCTTTCTTCTTTTTTTAGAGTAACTTTGAATCCTGTGTGTTTAATATTTATTTTTGATAGTTTATAATGATCGGTAGCATTCGATCAGGACTAAGAAGGACTTGACACGCATGACATTGATCACCACCCAGTGATCAATCAATTGTGATTACATCTCAGCCCTACAGGGGTCGGTCGCGGCCCGGTTAGCTCAGTGGTGACGTCTCTGACTGTGAAGCTGAGTGACACGGGATCGAATCCGTCAGGGAGCATCAGTTCCCTCAAGATTACAGGTACACCTTGCTGACGAGTGCCAAGTAGCACGAAACCCGGGTCCAGAGTTTCCTGTTGATCACCTTCAACCACCATCTTATCTCAATATATAGAGCACGCAGTGTCGAGCCACCTAGACTAGTGGCCACATTGTAACTTGATTGATAGCATTCTATCAGCACTAAGAAGGACTTGACATGCATGACATTGATCACCACCCAGTAATCAATCAATTGTGATTATAATGATTCTACCATATTTTATGTATTATCATTGATAAATAATAACTTACTTTAAATGAACTCATATCAATTGGTGGACATATTGTTTCTGGACAATAACCCATGGAACCATGTGGACCAGCTGGACCCTAAACTTACAATGAAGGGATATTATTTTTTTTCAATGAAAACAAAAGAAATAATCAACATTTATTATGATCATTCCTGTTATAAATCAATATTAGTTGATTAGTTTCAAGAGAAATTGATCATTTGAGTCATATAAATCAATGATGGAATGGTAACGATACAAAAACAAAGCTAATTTAATATTTAGTTATCTTCAATCTGGTTACATTACTTAATACATTGAATATATATATTTTACATATTACTGAATTCTAATGAAAATCACCCTTGAAAACAGCAAATTTGCAAAAATATTGATCAACTTAGAAAACATGAAAATATTGCAGAATGTTCAAAAGTAATAATAATCAAATATATGGTTCATAGTTGAAAGCGTGAGTCAATTGAAGCTAGACCACCATGGAAAACCTAAAAGCACTGGATGGCCGTTTCGTCCTATTGTGGGACTCCACGGTGGCAGTGCGCATCCACGATCCTGCACTTGCGAGACTCGAACCCAGGACCTACCAGTCTCGAGCCAGAGCCCCTAACCGATAGATCACGCGAGTGCGGAATCGTGGATGCGCATTGTTGAGGAGTTCAATAGTAGGACGAAACGGCTGTCCACTGCTTCCAGGTTTTCCATGGTGATCTAGCTTCAATCGACTCACGCTTTCGACTATGAAACACACTAAATCTCCACAAAACCCCTTCTGATAATTAAATATATGGTTGCTTTAAGTCATATGAGGAAAATCTTTTCTAAAATTAACTAACTAATCAAAAATATATACTACTGACTATTGTATATAATGCTAGTCAAGAATAGAATATCTGACAGCAGAAGGTCAAGAAGATCGAGGAGGAAGGAACGGGAACAGAAAAGTAATTGGTATGAAAATACAGGAACAATAAAGTCTGAAACAATTAATAAATATTTTGAAAATGAAGAATTTACTACATGGTTCTCAGATTTTACTAAGATGTTTTGTAATTTTGTGTTTAAATACATTCGATTATCCCCACTTGTGTTCTTGTTCACTACAATACTTTAAGATTATCAACTTAATAAAGGCTTAAGACAATTGCAAGCCAATCAAAATTTTAAGCTTAACAAATTAAGTATTAAAAATAATGTGTTACCTGTGGTCCAATGTCTCCTTTCTGTCCCTAAATTAAGGAAAACAATTCGTAATAAATTCTATTCAATAAATAAAACTTACAATATGGACTATGACTTCTTCCAATGAAGACTGAAGCAAATTAAAGAAACAACAATATTGAAATGTTGTTTAGAATATGGAAAAGCTACAGAGTTGTTTGTAATATATGCCAAAGAAATCTCTCAACGATGTAAATACTATGCAAAGAATCAATGTTTGATGACAAAATGTTCAAGGACTTATGAGATGTCAACCGTTGCTCAAATAGGTCAGTGGTAATTTCTTTTACTGTGGAACTGGATAAGAAGGTTCAAATAACATACCGAATATCGAGTATTGACATGAATATTAACATATTTCGCTGATAAATACCAAATGAAATGATACATAAGTTAAGTAGAGCTGTTTTGTGACTGTCCACAAACACTTAACATTTATGACATATCAAAATAAATTGCTTACTAACAACCAGACTTTGTCAGTAGTCTGATCAAAGCTTCAACTGAAACGTAATCCGAAAAATCACAAATAAACAGTCTTCCTGTTAACATCGAATTAGACACTATTTTGGACATTGTATCACAAATGTATCACAGACGTTGTGCAGAATACTCAGAAAACTGTCTGTTTCGAAGATTGTTCAAACTACTGTTAATGAGAATACTTGTGTTTTCCGACTACTTACACATCTTTAATTCTGTATATCTAACTGTGGGACTATGTTTTTCTCTTTAAAAAATATCAATTAGGAAACTTCTTGTCTTGATTAATGTGATTAGCGCTTTATACCTAATTTACTTCCGATTTTTATATGTGGTTTAGTACAAAACATTTTAAAATTTACACATTATTCTGGACCATGAAGTCAGTTCTCTAGTAATAGCCAGATGATTAAAGTTGAAAATGTGGGGACTTGGATCTCAGTTCAGTTAATCAAAGGTTTCTTATTTGTCCTCGTGCCTCATGATTTCGATTTCCATCTATTATGGAGTCATGGATGTCCACTGACTAGGAGTTTTAAACCAATAGGCTGCTTAGTGCTCGTTAGTTTTAAGTGTCTCTTCATTTTAAAACGATCTGCAATGAAGTCCATCTCAAAATTTTCAATAAGGTGTTCGAAGAAACTCAAATAACAAATCGCTTATTCCATGTTTATACAAATTTTCTCAACGACCTAATGTTACTCTTAAGTACCAACACTATCTACTGTGAATGGTGACTATTTTGTCAAAGAACCGGGCTTTCTGGTGAAAATGAATCACGAATGATAAGAATTACTAGCCGCAAAACACAAATCCTGGTATATTCTATTACCGTTTTAGCCTATAATGTTCTCCAGAGACCTTTCAAAAGATAGACTAGTGTCATATTCTAATGATCTCAACGCTTACCTGGATGTCATTATAAATGTTACTACCTACCAGGTAGGCCTTTATAAACGAAATGAGTTTCAACTTTCTCTTAAGAAGTTTCAATACTTTTAAAACCAATTAATTGTTTTCAGTAACAGTTAAAATTTCATCTCTTCACTGAACTCATTGTTTTGCACTGGATTACTTGGAATCGTCTGGGAGTTATCAAGGCTCACTCACATTACAGATTTTATTTTTTGATACAATCACAACATTCAAAATGAGGTCCAAATCAAATAATTTTATCTAGGACAAATGTAGAAATGCAAAGAACTTAGTAGATACTTACATTCATGGTGTAATTATAATCAGCTCTTCTGTTCATTCGATAGGTTCCTGAGACTTCTTCAAATGTTATATACGTTGTATTTTTATTATGAGATTGTTTTTCTGTTTTCTGTTTAACCAGTCCCACGTACAAGTCATCAGATGATTGATTCATTAAATCCGTTGGTTTATACATCTATAGGGAATTTCATTAAAATAAAGTACCAGATGAAAATGATCAAGAAGTCTGCTTCATGTGAAACTGAAATACGTCAGTGAAAGTGAATTATAGTCGACTTTTAATGAATTCCATAAGTAAACATATATTTCTTTGATTACTGCTTCTAAGACTAAAAGTTTGAATTAATAGTTTTTGATATTGATGGAGTTATTTTTATGGAAAAAGTTTTGTTTACATCCAATTGATATGATGATACAGTTGTTATTTATTACATTCTAGTAAATAAAATCACTTGACTGATATTATTCCTCAGCAGTGCGCATCCACGAACCCGCCTCGCGAGATTCCAACCCAAGGCCTATCAGTCTCGCGCGCAAGCGCCTAACCACTAAACCACTGAGCCGGCATCCAACGGTGTTATTGTCTAACTTCAACTAATCTACGAAATAGAGCAAACGTCCACCATTGTCTTCAGTGAGTTGATATCTCAGAACAGACCTGGTTGTACTCCACTGGTCACTGCTTCTCACTAGAACTCCAGGAAATATCTCTTGAAACCAGTCACTAGTGAGCACATGATTATTATCAGAAGGAGGTTTGTGGAGATTTTAGTGATTTTAAGCGCTCGCGAGCGAGACTGATAGGTCCTCGGTTCGAATCTCGCGGGGTGGGATCGTGGATGCGGACTGCTTAGGAGTCCCACAATAGGACGAAACGGATATCCAGTGCTTCCAACCCCACTTCTGATATTATTCCATTGTTTTCAGTATATTAAAGTAGGTACTAATATATTTATACGAAATGACAAACATCTATGGTTTGCATAAATAGTAATTTATAATTAATATTTCATTTATTTATCATAGTTGAAAGCGTGAGTCAATTGAAGCTAGACCACCATGGAAAACCTGGAAACACTGGAAGGCCGTTTCGTCCTATTATGGGACTCCTCAGCAGTGCGCATCCACGAACCCGCTCTCGCGAGATTCGAACCCAGGACCTACGGTGTTAATGTCTAACTTCAACTGATCCACGAAGTTGAGCAACCATTCACCAATTGTCTTCAGTGAGTTCCTATCTCATAACAGACGTGGTTTTGAACTCCACTGGTCACTGCTTCTCACTAGAGCTCCTAGATATACTTCTCGAAGTCACTAGTGAGCATATGATTATATTAATTATCAGAAGGGGTTTTGTGGAGATTTAGTAT